>NW_011500786.1:50447-75669 GCF_000495115.2 Populus euphratica | reverse complement strand
AAGGTTTGTTTTCTTGATAAATTTCGATTTCAATTGATTTTGTTTGCTAGTTTAATTTCTTCCATAGTTTAGATCATCACAAATCAAAACCCCCCAATTGCATAACGTATAGCATAAAAATCTGAACTAAATCTTCCTTGTGGGATCAACCCCTTGCTTGCTCTATACTATCTTGTGTATTGTGTTTTAAGCTAGGGTAATTAATTTGTGCGACCACGACATCGCAACAGCACAATAAGTACCTTATTACATTTCATTTGCTGCAGAATGCGAATTGCTCATGTTCTGCATGCAAATGAAAATGAACACCAAAACAGGGATAAAAGAGGAGGAAAAGATTACTTGGAGTGGAGGAGCTTGTTCGCTGTCATTTCTGGTGGCTTGTAGTGGCAGAGATGGTGGCTGGGAAGTCTGGTGGTGAAATGGCAGTGGCTCCAGGTGGCGATCTTTCTCTTTTCTCTCCTCTGCTTCTCTGTGTTTTTTTTCTTTTTTCCCTTTATTTTTCTATTCCTTTTTCTTTCGGTCTTTAGCTCCTTCCCTCTTACCTCATTCAAATGCACTCATGATATAACATCTTCTAGGAGTTATAGCCATGTTTCATAAGGAAAACCCAAATGATAATATGAACATGTCTTTTAGGCACATCTTTGCTCTTAATTGCTACTAGAGTTCACTTGGATCATGATTGTCTTCGAACTATATCTCCCCCTAGTATGATCTAAATGTGCTTATTCATTGATTATCTTTTTTTTAAAACCATATTGTCCTCAGTTCACTGATTCATCACTTAATCAACTTTCATTACCCACTAACTAATTTGAATATAGCTTGTTTTTCCTTTTTAGAGTCTACTATATTGTCCCCCGGTTGCTCAAGTTTTCAAGAAGTGTCGAGAAGTGCTAATATCATTTCTGTTAAGGATTTTGCAAATTTAGTCAATGATCTTCTTGTTTGACAATCTTGTTCTGAAATCAACTCTTATATTTCAAACATAATGTTTATTCAAGTCTAATTGTTAATATGAAATTAGAGAGATGTTAGTTTTGGAAAAGATTTTGAAAATCAAGCTTTTGTAATAAAAAACCTAACACATGTTATTCAAAATATACAGTCTTTTTTTGTCATGTATTTTGAAAACAGAAATTCACTTATTGTAAGATTAAAATAGCTTTTTCATGGTTCTTTGTATCCATTTTAGGCTCTGAGTTTGGGAACCTCTTTTGATGGTTCGTGATGAGGTGAGCTTCTGTATATTTGAAAAAACAACATGCTCAAGTCAAAACTTGAGGCTTTATCAAGGAATGATGTTTCCCTTTTTTAGCACCTATTTTATTAGCATCCATAATAACAAGTATCTTAATTCATAAAGTCACGACCCTTATGGAAAAGCTCTTCAAGTTTTGAGAGCGTCATTTATCAGTTCAAATTGCTTACTTGATCAAAAAGGGCTTTTAGAAACACGTAATGTAGGTTATGGTTCATGTTTATGTAAAAAAGGAATTTCACAAGCTCAAAAGGTGTTTAAGGGTTTCAAAGACCTAGGATTAATATCAACTCCTTTTCTGTTGTTGTTTTTGTAGATGAAATGACATATAACCATGTTAACCTCATCAGAATTCTCTTAACATGGGTTATAATGCAAATCCAACTTTTCTTTGATAAATGACCAATCTTGATTATTTGATAACATTCGAGGCTTTATCATGGATACTAAAAGTCATGCTTATAGCTTGGTATTTTCTGGTGTTTGACTTTTGGTGTTTGTTGTGTCTTTTAACTATAACATGATAAATTCTAGCACTCATCTTCATTGCTTTATCTGGATGGTAAGGAAAGACTGGTATCATTATTTTCTACCCCCTAGTTTATGTCTCTTTTTTCTTTTAACTTTGATGAATAACCAATCTTGATCATTTGATGACATTAGAGGTTTTATCATGGATACTAAAAGTCATGCTTATAGCTCAGTATTTTTTAGTGTTTGACTTTTGGTATTTGTCATGTCTTCTAACTATGACATAATAAATTCTAGCACCCATCTTCACTGCTTTATTTAGATGGTAAGGAAAGACTAGCATCAGTATTTTCTGCCCTCTAGTTTATGTCTCCTTTTCTTTTAGCCCTTTCTTAATTATTGATTCTATCGCTGTCTTCAAAATATATCTCGTTTGCCCCCCAATATGGGGCATAATCCTAGTCAGGGTTTTTTTTGAAAGAAAATTATTCTAGCTCAAATGGGGATTGCAAATGATATATTTCAAGAAATGTGAAATGATAATAAAGATGATCTTTTCTCCTTTCAAGCAAGATTTGTTCGAACTGATAAATTTTGACCTCATTTAGCGTAATGCTTTGGACTTGTAAAAGTCTTGATTCATAAGTCCATAACTATTGAATCCATTGCGTGCCATTATGCATGTTGCTAAAACTTAACTACATTATGTGTGGTTCAATTTTGGGGTGTGAGCTCAAGATTTATTCGGTCACCTCTTGCCATTTTAGCAAACATCAAGTCATTTCTGGAATCAAAACACTTTTAATCATTCAGTATTGATTAACCTTGATTTTATATATTGGAGTTCAATCAAAATTTTTTGCCAAAATAAACATAATATTTGGCTAAATTCTATTGTATCATATCATGTCTTGGGATTCTAGATCTTTTGACATTGTTGGATAGAAGTATCGTACACATAATAACATGATTCATTATGTGCGCGATAAAGTAGAATTCCTTGATTTGTTGATGACACAATCTCCACATGTTCTAGAAGAAAATCAAAGGATATTTGTGCATGGGTCTTTAAAGCATCAGTTAAATAAAAGAAATCTAATATTCGTTCCTGATCATGCTTCGAATAAGGAAACCAGAGACAATGTTGGTTCTTTGGCTATGTAGCTTTGTGAAAAGGGATTCGTTGGTCAACTTGTAATACACTTTAGAAAGAAGCCTGCATTTCCCCACAGTCTCCATTGATGAGCGTGTCAGCACTTCATAGATGGCATCTCGGCACAGGTCATTAGCTGAGTCCATTTAAAGTAGAGAATCTTATTACCATAAGCTATCTCTAAATTGAGGCCGGAGCGAATCTTCCTTGCCATTGTCAGATGTTGACAACTTTTAATTTTGGAGAAAAACTGAATTAGGGGACCTTTATTCCAAATTGGAAGCATGCATGCTTCAACATATGAGTATGTTTTATATGATGAACTCACCTTTCGAGGGGTGACATATGATCGTAACTCTTGTATGATGAAACAAGAATATTGATTCTTGCCCAAACTCTACAATTGAAATTTCTCGAATGACGACCATTATGTCACCCGCAAGTCTTAATTTCAAGATGTTTCAGGAAAGGCTTGCTATGATGCAAAACAAAGTATATGGAGTATTTACCTTAAAGGCAAGTTCTAATTTTTATGCTTGACAAGGGTAGGTTGGTTATTCAGTCTTTAAAAGGGCCATATACTGTCCAAGTGATCGCCTTCGTGAAGGCAATATTGGGGCTTAGTAGGTAATGAGATGACATATGGATCAATAATTACCAGTTTAAGCACTCAGCGAAGAGTTGAGATTTACACAAACTTAAACCTTGACTTAAAACTCATAACGTAAGTTACTAGTGCCCCACTTAACCTAAAGTTTCCAATGTAACTCATACAAAAACACGAATGATGCATGAAACAATACATTACATGAAAAAAAAAATATAAAATTAAATCGTACGAGCAAATAAGAACATACATATTAATAATGACACAAACCAAATAATAAAACACAATAATCAGACAAAAACAAAGTTTAGTCCATAAGATCCTAAGTGGAGTCGTCATTCTGTCGCACATGTGCGGTGTCGTGGTGATTGTCCACCCTCAAGGTAAAATGTATGGTGTAACTAGCAAATATGGAGAGACAGAGAATTCTTTTCTCTTATAAGTGGAAAATTTAAATGGGAGTCGCCACCTAGTATTTTGGTCATTAAGAACCTAACTGGTCTTAGAGGTCAGGTACAAAAACTGGTTGTGTAAATGGAAGATATTAGTACCCCAACTACACCCTACTTAAGGTAAGTTGTCTTGTTTTGTTATCTGATAAAATCTAAAGTCTTGTTATGATTTCTAATTATCAGCCTGTCTATAGTTTAAGAAAAGTCCTTGTCTGTAAGGAGATCCTTATCTTATCAAGAAAAATATAACTGTTTTATGTTGTATTCAACTTGTCATCCTTTTCCTTTAAGGATTTATTTTCTTTTTAAAGTTGATTAAACTTTTTATTTTCATCAATAACAATGCAAGTTTTATTATCTAGAGTTTTTTTTTCCACAAATAAGCATGTATAATTCTTTTTCAATAAACTATATTTTAAACCTAATTTTTTCAATTCATCATATAAAGATTCAAGAGAATTATGTAACTCATTATAGGTAGGGTTGGATTTATCATATAAAGATTGTACCTCATTTTCATTTTCGATAACCATGAAGCATATATTTGCCACATGCTTTTCTTCATCATTTAAACTTGAGTAAGAACTGTCACTCCCAGTAGCTGTCATTACCTTATTATGATGATAACTTTTCATCTTGTTTTGAAGAAGTGGACAATCTACTTTGATGTGTATTGTCTTGTTGCATTTAAAACACCTTAAAAGTTTTTTGCTAGACTTTTTCTTATTCCCATCTTTCTTTAAATTTAAGAATCTTTTATTTCCTTGTTTATTTTTTAAAAAGCGTTAGAATCACCTTGTAATTAAGACAATATCCTCCTTAATGTTTTCTTAATCATCATCATCATTATCCTCAATGTGGTGAATGATTTTAAATGCCAAACTCTTTTTTGGCCTTTTCTCTTGTTCTTGTTATTCCATGGTAATCTTATGAGTCTCTGGCTTTATGAATTGTCATCACCTTTGCTTCCTAAAATTTTAGTAAAGACCTAAGAATTTTGATCATAATTTCTATATTATGACGAGTCCTTACAAGAGTATCAAAACAATTAGTTATGGTTTTTATTCTGATAAACATGTTAGTTATGGATTCACTGAGAAGCATTTTAAACAATTCATATTGATAGGCATTTTGAACTCCTTGACTTGGTTAGTTCCTTAATGTGTTACCTCTAAAGCATGCTATATGTCTTTATCATTTTTACATGATGTTATTTTATTAAATTCACTTATACTTAATGCATAATACAAAGTGTTTATAGCTTTAGCATTTATGAATAAAAAAATTCTTATTATTATCTATATATTCAATTCTAGTCTTAGGAATTTCAATACCATTTCCAATTTTAATAAGTCTACGAGGTTCATTCTCTAAAGATAGCCACAAATCTAAATTTATAGATTGAAGATACATATTCATTTATGATTTCATATCATAACCCGAATCATGGGCCTATAACTAGCAATGCAGGAGCGGTGTAGTAAGGACACCCTATTTATGTTAAGCCTCATAACATACATATAAAAAAACAAGTTATTTAAAAAAAAGCATCATTTCATAATCTTCCAAAATATTATATTATTCCATACCAATAAAATCAAATGATAGTTCAAAACATCTCATCAGTAATTAAAACAAAAAGAAGAATTCATAATACTTATTATATTGTCAAAATCTAAATTTTATCTAAAATAGTGTAATAGTGGAGCATTTACGATATCGAACTAAAAGGGAAGCCTTGCAAAACAAACAAGGTATACTAACCAAATTTGAAGAAATAAAAACACTCAACAAAATCAACATGAGAATAGAAACTAAGAATCTTAAATAATATTAAAAATAAAGAGTGAGTTCAACCAACTAGTGAGGGACTAACATTTAATATACATTCTAGATATTAGTAGTTTACAAGTTAAATAATTTTGATAGACACATACATATTAAGTATATTATTGTAAACTAGTGGAATACATGTCAAAGATCAGATAACACCCAAAGGTGACCACTGTGGGAAGATTAGTTGTCATAGGCTGATATCTCTCTCATCAGCTAGGTATACTGGTGAAGCCAATCGATCAATCGATTCTTATAAAATTCCTAAGTGTTCATCATTGATGAACAAGCGGTCATTTGGTTCATGCAAAATTCCATTTTCAACAATTTTAATTGTATTCACTTTGCTTTATTTTTGGACTTTCTGATTGATTTTTCATGAAATCATCCATGCTTATTAATGTGATCTTCGTAAGAAACATGTTTAAATATAAAACTATGAATGTGTAACTCTGAAGGTCAATAACATCACCACCATTTAGAGTAAAAATATATCTAGACTAGAATTTGCTATCATCAGTATCTAATTTAAATCTAGCCTGTGAATATCCATAAATTACTAGTTCATCTCCTTTATAGACCATAAAAAAATTCTTAGTTGTTTTTAACTACTTAATAATATAACTATTTTAGTGATCCTCACTTGAATTAGATTGATATTTACTTGTTATGATTAAAATATAACATAAATTTGATCTTGTACATAACATTTCATATATGATGGATCTTATAGTCGAAGCATAGAGAATCCTTTTCATCCTCTCTTTTAATTTATGTTTTAGGGTGTATATCTTTGGAGAGACCAATCCTATGTGAAATAGATGAGTGTCCCCATTTAAATTCTTTCATGATAAATGTTGAAATGTTTTAGGGTATATATCTTTGGAGAGACCAATCTTATGTAAAATAGGTAAGTATCCTCATTTAAAATTTTTCATTCTAAATCATTTCAACATTTTGTGTGTGTGTGAATATTCTTTCATGCTAAATCATTTCAATATTTTGTGAGTGTGTGTGTGAATTGGGATAACCAAGCAACTTTTTAGATATATCTTTATTTCTAATATATAGATTATTTAACTCATATCTTTTATAAAAAAATTCTTGGTGAACCAAATCTTTCCTGGTTGGAGTAAAGATATATCATTTTTTATTAAAAATATACCATCTATATATAACACTCAAAAAATGACTCAACTTCAACTAAACTTTTTATAAATATAAGGGACATCAATATTTTTAATAAAATTATTTTTTAATTATCTCATTAAAATGAATATTTTAACTTCTTAATCTGGTTAAAGTCCATAAATGAATTTTTACAGCTTGCATCCTTTTTTGAAAAAAATATTTAAATTCAAAACCTTTAGGTAGTGTAATATGCTTTTTTGACATTCATTTGCTAGAATTCATAATTTTAGCGTGTAACTATAACTTATAACTTTTGATGTATAGAGTTTTTTTATTGACAATACTGATGGCAATTTATTAACAACATTGTGACAATTTAAAATTAACAACAAATTAATTTAAAGATATTAAAGATGAGGGGACAAGGAATTAATTGCTCATTGGTATACTTATTCCTTGCCTTGTTGCTTTTGAAGCTGGATTCCATACAGAGCTGAAGGCCTTCTCCTTTTGTTCCTCCCGCTATTTTATTGCCTTACGCACATATTTTCCCAAATTAAGGTAATAAAATTCCTATTCTCATTCTCTCAATGCCTATTTTACTTGCAATGTCTCACTCTGATAGTCGGTATCCTTATTTCTCTGATTTTCAGACTGGTGGAAAATGGCTATCGAAAGTGTTGGTGAATTCGTTGTATCTAAGATAGCAGAACTCTTGGTGGAACCAACAAAAAGGCAGTTCCGTTACATGTTCTGTTTCAACAATTTTGTTCAAGAATTCAATGAACAAAAGAAGAACCTGGCTTTGACACTAGATCGTTTGCAAAAGGCTGTCGAAGTTGCTGAAAGGAATGCTGAAGAAATTGAGAAAGATGTCAACAAATGGCTGGAGGATGCAAACAACGAAATTAAAGGTGTGAATCCTTTGGAAAATGAAACGGGAAAAAATGACAAATGCTTTACTTGGTGTCCAAATTGGATACGACAATTCAAGTTAAGCAAGGCACTGGCAAAGAAGACGGAGACTTTGAGAAACCTTGAAGAAAGTAGCAAAAAGTTTCCAACAGTGTCCCACAAAGCACCTCTTCAAGACATAGAATTTCTTCCATCAAAGGGATTCACACCCTCAGAATCATCAAAAGAAGCTTTTGAACAAATTATGAAAGCTCTCAAAGATGACAGTGTTAATATGATCGGACTGTACGGCATGGGAGGGGTTGGTAAAACCACCCTGGTGAAAGAAGTAGGCAGGAGAGCAAAAGAGTTGCGTCTTTTTGATGAAGTTTTGATAGCCACGGTGTCCCAGAAGCCAAATGTCACTGACATTCAGGATCAAATGGCAGATAGTTTAGGTCTGCGTTTTGACGAGAAAAGTAAAAAAGGGAGAGCAGATCGATTATGGCAGAGACTGCAGGGAAAGAAGATTCTTATAATTGTAGATGATGTCTGGAGAGTTATTAACCTGGAAGAGATAGGGATCCCATTTGGTGATGCTCACGGGGGTTGTAAAATTCTTCTAACAACACGTCATAAGGATATATGTTCTTATATGGAGTGCCAGCAAAAAGTATTGTTAAGTCTCTTATCTGAAAATGAAGCATGGGCTTTATTCAAAATCAATGCAGGTTTACATGATGAGGACTCTACCTTGAACACAGTGGCAAAGAAGGTTGCGAGAGAATGTAAAGGATTGCCTATAGCACTTGTGACAGTGGGAAGGGCTTTAAGAGATAAATCTGCTGTTGAGTGGGAAGTAGCGTCTAAAGAGCTCAAAAACTCTCAATTTCAGCACATGGAACAAATTGACGAAGAAAACAATGCATATGCATGTCTTAAGTTGAGTTATGATTATTTGAAGCACGAGAAAACCAAATTATGTTTCTTGCTATGCTGTTTATTTCCAGAAGATTACAACATTCCAATTGAGGACTTGACGAGATATGCAGTTGGCTACGGGTTACATCAAGATGCGGAGTCCATTGAAGATGCAAGGGAACGAGTTTATGTGGAGATAAAAACCCTCAAAGATTGTTGTATGCTGTTAGGAACTAGAAGTGAAGAATATGTGAAAATGCATGACTTGGTTCGTGATGTTGCTATTCAGATAGCATCATCTGAAAAATACGGATTCATGGTAAAGGCTGGCTTTGGGTTGAAGGAGTGGCCAATGAGCAATAAAAGCTTTGAAGGTTGTACAGTAGTTTCGTTAATGGGCAATGAACTAGCAGAACTTCCTGAAGAATTGGTGTGTCCACAGCTCAAAGTTCTTTTATTAGAACTGGATGATGATTTGAATGTTCCAGAGAGGTTTTTTGAAGGGATGAAAGCAATAGAAGTTTTGTCTCTACATGGAGGGTGTTTGTCGTTGCAATCACTTGAACTCTCAACGAACCTTCAGTCGTTGCTGTTGAGAAGGTGTGAATGCAAGGACCTCAATTGGTTGAGAAAGCTGCAAAGACTTAAGATTCTTGTTTTCATGTGGTGCGACTCCATTGAAGAATTACCTGATGAAATTGGGGAGCTCAAGGAGTTAAGGTTGTTGGATGTTACAGGTTGTGAATTGCTACGAAGGATTCCTGTGAATTTGATTGCAAGGTTGAAGAAGTTAGAAGAACTGCTGATCGGGGATGAGAGCTTCAAGGGATGGGATGTTGTTGGATGTGACAGCGCAGAAGGAATCAATGCAAGCCTAACAGAACTAAGTTCGCTGTCTCATTTAGCTGTATTATCATTGAAGATACCGAAGGTTGAATGCATTCCCAGAGATTTTGTTTTTCCCAGGTTGCTCAAATATGATATAGTGTTAGGGGATTGGTATTCAGAACTCGATAAAGAATACCCAACCTCGACAAGATTATATTTGGGTGCTATCAGCGCCACATCCTTAAATGCAAAGACATTTGAGCAGTTGTTTCCTACTGTGTCTCAAATTAGTTTTTGGAGAGTGGAGGGTTTAGAAAATATAGTATTGTCCTCTTATCAGATGACCTCCCCTGGCCATGGGTCGCCAAAGGACTTCTTACAAAGATTAGAACATGTCAAAGTGCATGAATGTGGGGATATTCGCACTCTGTTTCCAGCAAAATGGCGGCAAGCTTTGAAAAATCCAAGGAGAGTGAAAACTTATGACTGCAAATCATTGGAAGAGGTATTTGAATTGGGTGAGGCTGATGGAGGAATTAACGAGGAGAAGGAGCTGCCGCTACTGTCATCTTTAACAACGTTACGGTTGTCAGATTTACCTAAGCTCAAATGTATATGGAAGGGGCCCACCAGACATGTCAGCCTCCAAAGTCTTTTTTATCTGGAGTTGTTGTCTCTTAACAAACTGACATTTATCTTCACACCGTCCCTCGCTCGAAGTCTTATTCATCTGGAAACACTACAGGTAAAACAATGCCATGAATTGAAGCGTCTTATCAGAGAAAAGGATGGTGGTGACAGGGAAATAATTCCAGAGTCTCTTCGCTTCCCAGAATTACAAACTCTCTCCATAGGTGAATGTGATAAACTGGAACGTGTCTTCCCTGTCTCCGTGTCTCCAAGTCTTCTGAACCTGGAACATATGATGATTTCTTTTGCTTATAATTTAAAGCAAATATTTTACAGTGAAGAAGGAGATGCACTCACTAGAGATGGCATCATCAACTTCCCTCAGCTATCAAAATTGTCCCTTTCAAGTTGCAGCGTTTTTGGTCCAAAGAGTTTTACTGCCCAATTGCCATCTTTGCAAGTGTTAACAATTCAAGGCTACGAAGAATCGGATAATTCGTTGGCACAACTGCAAGTACGTCCTTTATATTTCTCCCCTGATTTTTTCCTTTTAAATTTAAATTGTCAAATTCAATACATTGTGATAATTTCTTATTTCTTCCTTTAGATTTCTAAGACTGAAGTAATGGATAAATGCTAGCAAATCCTTTAGCCATCCATTGAATTTAAAAGGATTGAAATTGAGGCTCTTTCGCCAATTAATGGAAAGTATTTGGACAGGACGATAAAGCTTCATCTGAGAATATTGAGTTTTTTGTTTCACTGCTGGAACTTATGACAGATGGTTCAAAAAATTAATAAAAAATGGTTTTTTAATCCAATTTTCTTAACAATTAGAGTCAAGAAGTAAAAATTGAAACTTTCTCATTAAAAGAACTTCAAAAGCAACAAATTTGTATAGAGTTTGAAAACATATATTTTTATATTTTTTCATGTTTTTTCTTTACAATTTTTTCACCTTTTCATATGAATTTTTTTTTATAAATTATCAACAATAAAACATTTTTATTTTATATACACATACAAGAAGTTTTACTAATATGTAAGTTTAAAATTATTTTCATTTATACTTTTTTTTTGGTTAATGTCGTAATTTTTTCTTATTATAAATTAATTATAAAAAAACTATTTTTTGAGTTAATAAGTATAATTTTTTCTTAATTGCTTTTAATTTAACTAATATAAAATCATAGTCCCAAAGTGCATATAAATTAACAGGAATTATATCTAACAAATTGTACCCTTAATTTCTTTTGATGCAGGGGTTAACAAGTTTGGAAAAATTATATTTGTACTTTGTGTATGAACCTAACATGAGCTGTATATGGAAAGGTCTCCCGCTAAGCAATTTGACTATTTTGGTGGTGAGGAACTGTAAGAGACTGAGATATGTATTTACAGACATCATGATTGCTAGTTTAGTTCAACTGAAAGTTCTAAAGATATCTACTTGTAAGGATTTGGAACAAATAATTGCTAAGAATAATGATGATGAAAAGAATCAAATATTGTCAGGAAGTGATCTCCAATCTTTATGCTTCCCCAATTTGTGTCGACTTGAAATCAGAAGATGCAACAGGTTGAAGAGTCTCTTCCTAGTAGCCATGACTTCAGGTCTCCCAAAGCTCCAAATACTTAAAGTAAGTGAATCCTCTCAACTAGTGGGAGTATTTGGGCAGGATGATCATGCTTCGCCTTTTAATGTTGAGAAGAAGATGGTGCTCCCTTATCTGCAAAAGTTGTCTCTAAAAGAATTACCAAGCATTGTCTGCTTCAGTCTTGGGTGTTATGATTTCTTATTCCCTCGTTTGGGGAAGTTGGTGGTGTATGAATGTCCAAAGCTGACCACAAAATTTGCTATTAGAACAAATGGTTCAATGAGTGCTCAATCAGAGGTGCTGCTTATTTGACTTGGTTTCTTGCCTCTCTTTTAGTGTTTTTTTCTTCTCTCAATAATAAGACTTACAAGTTAGAGTGTGTATGCCATGCTTGAATCGGTTTTGCAGGTATCTCAAGTACCTGAGGATTCAAGAACTGGTTCCCTCGTGCCAACCACCACTTGTAGAATGTGGACCCGAAATAATGGGTGGGGAGAGGAAGAGGAATGGGAAGATGAAGATGAAGATGAAGATGAAGAGGCAGAGGAATGGGAGCTGGAAGAGGAAGATGAAGATGAAGATGAAGATGAAGATGAAGATGAAGATGAAGATGAAGATGAAGATGAAGATGAAGATGAAGATGAAGATGAAGATGAAGATGAAGATGAAGATGAAGATGAAGATGAAGATGAAGATGAAGATGAAGATGAAGATGAAGAGGCAGAGTAATGGGAGGTGTAAGAGGAAGAGGAAGAGGAAGAAGACGAGGATGGAGGTGGTCATGATGATTAAGTCAGATAATAAGTCTGGCATTGGAATTTGAAAAACAAGCTAGTAATTAATTCTTGAAGGTAATATGGCAATTATTTATCTTCTCTCCTTTTCCTTCAACTTTAAATGGTTGAATTAAATCATCATATGCAATATGCCTTGATGGTCGTTGTTCTTCATGTTTGCATCAGGTTGGTTGGTTACCTATTACATGATCACCTCGACTTTTGGTGATTTAACGGAGATTCATGTCTTTGAGCTGTGGTGCTGTGAATGTTTTTTAATATGAGGAAGTGATTTCCACTGTTTTATTGGCAATGGCATACAATATGGCTTTGTATTGTAATTTTATAGAACTCCCAAAAGAACAATATTGACTTATCTATGTGTCTGCTGTGTGAACCTTCAAGAAATAATGGCTTTGTGTGTGCTTATTGTTTAATGTGTGGATTTTCTTTCTCCTTCCTTCTCAAACTAATGGCTTTACGACTTGTGTACTTGCCCCATCACCATGTTTTCTCTGTGATTTTGATGTTCTGTTTCTATTACGATTCTTTATGTGGTTTTGAAATAGGCCTAGTAATTATGCTTAAGATCTTGAATAAATGTTGTGAAACACTATATATGATTTTACAAACACATGCACTTATAATAATTTTTTAATGTGAATGTCCGGATTAACTTGTGTATATTTTGAAGAATTTCATAAACTCTAAAATTAACAACTATATAAATTTTTAATAATTCTGAGATTTATAAGACTCCAAACAATTATTTTTAAAAAATAAATCTAAAATTTGACTAATTTAACTATATCTCTTAAAATTATAATACTCATTCTACGAGTGTGTGCATATATTTAAATGTTTTTGTTTTAAAAAAGTTTAATTTTTTGAGAAAAACAAAAAATAACTTTTATTTTTGAAGTTCGTGCTTTTATATATATCAAGTCCCTTGGTTAATTAGTGTGTATGTGTTACTGTACAATAATATGGTTTTTACATGGATGTATAAATACATGTGAATGAATATATATAAAAAATCAACTTACAAATTTATTGACAGGATATAAAATTTCATGATGTAAATTGAGTAAAGGATAAATCCTCTAGCCTTGAAAAAATTATTGTCTGCCTTCAAGTGCTTGCAATTGATTGTAATATTTTTTCTTAGGTCTTTTCAATCTTTTATTTTTTATAACGCAAACAAGAATATACAGCAAACTAAATTTATAAACGTAATTATCTCAAAGCAATGGCGAGAAGAATAAAAGATTAATTGAGGAAAAATAAAATAATAGAGTTTTAAAAAGCAAAGAGTTCATTTTTTATACTTAATATTGTATTATTTTATTTAAAAAATAAATCATATTTTATTTAATAGACACAATTGTATTGTTGAAAAAAGGCTAAATCCAACATCATCAGTCAAGAGGCCTAAAATTAAACCAAAATAGGAACCCAAAGCAAGAGGCCTCTAACAGGATGATGCCTCCATTTAAGCACCTTCTCCACCCAAAAAGAAAAAAAGCCTTGTGAATCATCATGCGCGCATAGCAAAGAGGAAGTGAGGAAGTGAGGAACAAGCTGTGTCTCATGGAGTTATGTATCTGTTGCTCTACGTGTAGTACAGAAGCAGGGTTATAATGTACACAAACTTCATTTTTCTACTTGAAATAAAGCTCCAGGAGCTTCTTCAAAGTATCAAACACGCTTGTGAAGGGATTAAATTGGACAGAGCTCCTTAATTCTAGATCAGGAAATTCATTTGTAAGTGCCTTTTGCATCCCGGACATGGACATCATGGCGGCAAGCTTACTGTTGGACATGACTTCACAATCTTGTGGGGTGTCCTTAATTTTGCTTGGATCATACCCAAAGCTTGCCAAATAAGCTTTGTATTTCTCAATGAATGCAGGTCCAGGGTTAGGTGTTCTTGAATATATCTGTAACATTGATGCCAAAACACAAAGCTTTAAGTGATCAATCATATATATAACTTGATGCAAAGCCTGGTTGCTGCATCTCAGAGCTCAAACGGCAGCTAGAAGAATACATGTAAAAGTTTGTTAATTAGTCCAAAAAATATGAGCAACGTCAACCCCAATCAAGTCAGAAGTATAGTTCCTCGTTCAAATACTATGAGATACTTAGCTGCTGCAAATTCATAAACTAAGGTTCTATTTGGTATGACATTTATAAATTAATTTAATTTGTTTTTTAAATAAAAAAATTCATAAGTATATATTTGCAAGAAATAAGAATATGTTTGGCATATTTTTTCAATTATGAGTTTTGACTTTCAAATATATTTCAAAAGTTAATTTTTCATTGATAACTTGTGACAAAAAAGAGTTAAAATGACTTTAATTTAGAAATATGTTTGAAAAAAATATCTCAAATCCAACTTGTTTTTTTTTTTTAAATTGAATGTAATATAAGTTATAGTTAAAAATTTTAACTTTTTAATTAAATCAAAATTTTGACTTGACTTTGAATAAGCTTTGATTTAAATCAAAAGTTAATTCTAGTCAAAACTCATTCCAAATATAATCTAAATTTTAACTTAAATCAAGATTTGTTATAAAATTGAGTCAAAACTTTACTTTAATAAAAAAATAAAAATTTTAAATTTTAACTTACGATATAATTTTTTCTTGATTAAAAAGTTAAAAAAAACTTGAATTAATTTGTATATTTATTTACTTAATTAATTTTTTAATCAAATAGAATTTAACTAAAATTTATTCCTGAATTATCACAAAGATATATTTATATTTTTTATTTTTTATTTTTTTAATCAATTATATTTATATCTCTCGTCCCTTGAACACTAACCAAATATAACCTACATAACCATTTTTTTTCATTTGATTTCTAGTTTACTTTTAAAGCATTTGATTATTATATCATAAAATAAAATAAAATGTGAGTAAAAAAAAGCATCCACAACCCTACATAATAAATGCACTTATAAAATAATCTTATCCTGTGATATTTTGAGTTTGAATCAATATGATATATTGAGGAATCTGTGTGGGATTTTGAAAAATTTTTAAATGGAGTGTTGGGTTCCTGAGAACTCATTAAAAGTAAGAAATAAATTCAGGTGTATTGTCTAGATTCAATCACATTAGACTTGAGACATACACTCGATCCAAGTGAGTTTGAATCAACTGTTATATTATCTTAATTAACAAAAAATTCCATCATATAAAAGCTATAGACTTAGCTGGGTTCTAAAAAACTCCTCTTTTACGTTTCTATGTTTTCACGAACATTGAAAAAGGAGCCATGGTTGACTTTCTATCTGTTTCTTTCTTTTCTTGGAGGAGAAAGAGGATTGCGCTACTTGTTTCTTTACATTTTCTTGAAAACCAAATAGAAAGTTCTTGGTTGATTTCTAGCCAACAGTCCTTTTCTCTTATTAACTCGGTTTCTGTGGGTGCTGACTAGTTATTTTTGCGAAGTAATAATCTATTCTTTTATTCTACTTGGACTCTTGATGTTTTTGGCAGGGAATAAATTTAGCTACTCTTATTTACCAAGAAAATTGAGGGAAAGTAAAAGAAATAATTTAAAACCATTTAAGATTTTTGGCAGATTAGTTTAGTCTTCCCTGCAGTTTTTGAGGTCAAGGGAGTAGCCGATCAAAAAGGGAGGATTGCAATGAAAAATTCGGTACAGCTCTTTCATTTCGCACTTGAGAGACAATCTATTGGTTGTAATGTGGAGATATGGTTGAACAAGTGGCGACAATCTATTGGCTCATCGGACTACCTTATCTCCACGTCACAGATCCTTTCTCTTAATTGTTTTTTTAATTTGAGACTGTAATTTGTTTCAAAGCTACAAATACCTGGGTTGTGATTTACCGAACACTTCAGGATTTTGTTTATGGATGAAAAGCCGTGATTCTCCAAGCGGGCACCAAGTCATGTTTCTTGCTATGCTGTTTATTTCCCGAAGATTACAATATTCCAATCGAGGACATGACGAGATATGCAGTTGGCTATGGGTTACATCAAGATGCGGAGCCCATTGAATTGTGGGCTTATCGTACAGAACAGCATTCAAAACATCACTGGAAATGTCCTCTTATCATTCAGTATTTGAAAAAGCATGTTATCTTGCTGTTGAATGAGATCACAAAACACATTAGACAATGAAACAGCTAAACATGTGTCTACAGGCTGCAGGTGAAAAAAAATCCTGCAAATTAATAAGATGAATGAATTTCACAATGAATCATATGAGAATGCCAAAATATACAAGGAAAGAACCCAGACATGTTATGGCAAGCAGATTGTACATAAGGAGTTTTTCCCTTGTCGACATGTATTCCTTTTCAATTCATGGCTTTGCTTGTTTCCTAGTAAGCTTAAATCATGGTGGCTAGGACCATTCATAGTTTTTAAGGTGTTTTCTTATGGAGTAGTAGAGATTACTCATGTTGAGAAGGGAACATTCACGGTAAATAAACAGCGTCGAAGCATTATAGGAATGCAGAATCAATTAGCAAGAGGGATATATCCCTCATACTCCATCTTTGCAAAATAAAAAAGTTAAGCTAATAACTATAACTAAGCGCTGATAGAGAGGCAATCCATGAAAAAAATTGCACTTATTCGTTTAATTGAGTTGTGTAGGGATGAAACATACAAATAGATAACCAATTGAAAACCAACAACTCACTCCCGCTTTGTCAAAAAGGAAGTATTGGTAACCCTTTTCATTCTTTACTTTCTCATTCGGAACAATATGAAATTTAAGTTTAGGGAAGACATTACATTTTATGGCTATGAAAACAGAGTGTGAAGGTGATATGTGTTTAAAACCAACTTTAATATTTTTAGGTGCTTCATTATGTTATGCATAGCATTTCTTGGCTTAGAATAGATAATATCATATAAAATGGGATTAAGTAGGATTATTTTCTTTGGAATTATTAAAGTAAATCTTTCTAGCAAAGTCACCTAAGTTGTGTGGTTATGCATAAAAAATAAATATGTTGTGTCTTTCTTGTTATTACCCTTTGATCAAATATTAAAACAAGGTTTATGTAAACAAGAGTGATAATGAGTATGAAAATAAATGAATGATTATATGAAGCGTATCTATTTCAATATTTTGAGTTGCTTAGTAACTAGGAATATTCATCATAAAAATGTTTACTTTTACATTAAACGACAACTTAAAATATGAGTATACAAATGTTTTTTTAGTTTGTAACTTGTTAAGTAACCAGATGTATTTATCATAAATGTTTGTATTTACATCAAAAGACAAGTGATACATTAAAAAAAGAAAGAAAGACAAAGGTCTCCCATATATATTTATCTCTCTACGTTTGCAATCTTGTTTGTAATAGTGAGAAAGAGTAATGGCAGAATGACTGTGCAGGGTTTAAGTATAAAATATTTTTTAAAACAATTATTAAATTTAGTGAAGTGTATAACTCGAATCACGAGTTTAGCGAGTTAAAGTTATTGTTGGAAAAGTTAATATTAAAATTAGTATTTTAATATTATCATCAAATAATTTTTTTATATTTTAAAAAATTTATTAAACTCGCGCAGAGTATAGTTAAACAGAATGGTATTATTTAGATCTTGAGACACTAACGCCAGATGAACCACTTCCAGTTTGGATCTTGAGACACTAACATCAACTGAACTTATTTTCAGTCTAAGAGTATGATTGCAGTTGTTTATTAAAATTTTTATACTGAAATACATTAAAATGATATTTTTTTTATTTTTTAAAAATTAGTTTTGAGATCAGCGCATCAAAACGATTCAAAAAAATAAAAAAATATTATTTTTTAACAAAAAAAATTGAATTTTTTAAAAACACATATTCATATTTTCAAATTCTCTCTATTGATATGCTTTAAATGAGCAATTAAAATATCAAAGGATTTCTAGGACACTCCCGAGATGTTTAATGGTATATTTAATGTTTGTCTCTATTGAGATTAAGAAGATACCAAATATAAAAGTATTTATAAAAATATTTTAGTTTTTAAGTTTGATTTTATTCATTTTTATTTCAGTTCGGATCATATTAAACCAATCAAATTGTGTTTTTAAAATTTTTCATACTAAAATTATCTAGTAGACTCAAAATAAATCATTTGATTTGACTGATTTCAAATGAATTTTTATAAATATTAATTTACTCAGTAATTTTCACCATTTTTGGTTATTATACTAAAAGTTAAAATAATACAAATTGTTTCTGCAAACTCTCTCTTTCCCCGCAAACATAACCTCACAAAACACTTTTGGTCTTGATAAAACTAATTAATCAATCCTATAGTTTTAATAACTATTGTCATAATTTATTTTTGGATTACTTTCTAAATTTAATTTTTTCCTTTCAAAAAATCAAAAAATATATATTTGGATTAAAAAACAAAAAAACATCCAAAAACAATAATAATAGCAGTGATAAGAGGATGTCAAAGCACCTAAAAAATGATCAAAAATTGGTTGAGAAGGTTTAAAAATACAGAAATTAAAATTTTATAGTATTTTGTTGACTAGTGAAAGCCCTATTGACAAATAAAATTCAATTTGAGGAAGAAAAGTCCAAAATCTAATATTTATGGACTCAATTAAATTTTATTAAAAGTTTAATTGAATTTATGGATAGTTTGATTGCAAAAAAAAATTGATTTTGAAGTCAATTTGGGCTTTAATTAGAAGAAACTAAAATTCTAGAGTCAAATTATAATTTTTTAGAGTTAATTTAATTAAATCAAGGGTTTAATGACATAAATATTGAAGTTTGATGGTCATTTAAGGATTTAATTGAAGAAATCCAAAATCAAGAACCAAAATAAAAAAAAACATGCAAATTGAAGGTATGATTTTGAATTTGATGTGTTTTGACACCAGTTTCCATTTAAATGAAAAGATGCGTTTTGAAAAAAACAACGTCGTTTCATACATTTTAAAAAGTAAAGAACAGGAGAAGAAGAAGAGTCTTCTCCCCTGCTTTGCCATATCCTTTTTTCTTTGAAACCACCAAAAAGACGACAATAAAACTTCCCACTTGTCTACCACATGGTGGAAGAATAGGGGATGCATTCCAAACATAGAGAGATATCTAGTGATTAGTTTCATGTAAGTTTTGGTAAATTTGATAGATGTTAGGTACATTAAATGCAACTGCAAAGTAGGTAATCAGACCAGCTATTTCAAAGAATTAAAGAAGAAGATGAACAGTACCAGAATTCTGTTTTTGGCTAAAGTTCATTTCAGTCCTCCCTCTTTCAATTGCTTTCAATTAAACTCCTAATTGACCCTAAACTTTTACAATTAAGCCCCTGATGACCTTCAATTGGAGCCTAGAAGTTACACGTTTATTGCGATATGGTCCTTGGTTTTGGATTTCTTTAATTTAGCCCCTAATTGACCCTAAAACTTCAATTTTCTTACAAATTTGCCATTGATTTCAATCAATTAACTTGAAAAAAATTAAATTTGGTCTCTTAAAATTCCAATCTTCTTAATTAAGCCCAAATTAGGTCCTTAAACTTAATTTTTCACCAATTAAGCCCCAAATAAAATTAATTTGACCTATTTAAAGTATAATTAAGTCCTTACACTTAATTAGTTTCTTCAATTGGACCCAAATTAATTCTTAAACATAATTAAAATTCAATTTGGCCCATGATTAAATTAAATTAGCCTATTAAAAATTTAATTATGTCCTTAGACTTAATTTTTGTGGAAATTCATCCAATAATCATTTAATTTGACCTTGAATTTATATGTAAGACATATTTTCGATATTAAAAATATATTTCTTTGGATGACATAGAACAATTGGTTTTATCCGATAAAATAGGATCTCCTTACAGAGAAGGACTTTTTTTAAACTGCAGACAGATCGACAATTAGAAACCACAACAAGACCTTAAATTTTATTAAACAACAAAATAATATAGCTTACCTTAGATAGGATGTAGTTGGAGGTATTAATACCTTCCCTTTACACAACTAATCTCTGTACTCGATCTCTGAAATCAGTTAGGATTCCTAGTGATTAGAATATTAGGCGACGACTCCTATCCAAATTTTACACTGATAAAAGATTAAAATTCCTTGTCTTCCCATACTTACCAAATAAACACTGACATACACCTTGAGGGTGGAACAATCATCGTGATGCTGCACGTACACGTGCAAGAACTATATGTTTAATTCTTATATTTTTAGTTATATATTGTTTAGTATTGATAATTTCAGGTTCTTTTCCAAGTATTTTCTTCTTCTTCTTTCTTCAAAAATAAAATACAGAAAAGAGAAGCAGGCAGTTGAGGAAAGTTCATTACGAAGGAAGGTATTATTTACACACACACAAATGACCTGTTTGTGTAAGCAATGGCTGGAAGAAAACAATAGACTTGAGAAAATTGATAGAATGAAAGAAAAGAAAGTTCGTTTTGTATCCATTAGACTACAAAAATTACATGTAACACAAAATTTTAGTTAAAGTACTACAGCTTAATTGTTATATAATCTTAATTAACACAAAATTGTATCATATAATAAGCCATGTATAGCCTTAGCAGAACTTTAAAAAAGTCCTCTTTTACTTAATTTGAAAGAGGAGCCAAATTTGACTCTCTATCTTTGATTCTTTTCTTCCTTTTTTTCCTTTTCTTTCTTTCTTTCTTTTCTTTTCTTTTCATGGAGAAAGAGGATTGTGCTACCTTTTCTTTTCTTTTCATTTTCTTGGAACCAAGTAGGAAGTTCTCATTTTTTGTTCTACGTACTGAAATCGTTGATGTTTTGGCCGGGAATAAATTTAGCTCCTCTTGTTTACGTAGAAAATTGAGGGAAAGTAGCTGAAATAATTTGAAACCATTTAAGATTTTTGTCAGTTTAGTTTATTCGTTCGCTTTCCTGTAGTTTCTGAGATAGTACAAAACACATTATTATGTGTTGAATAAATAATTAACCACCGATTGTGCATCAAAACATTTTGTTGACAAAATTGGACATATTTTTAAAAAAGAAACAATTGTGAAAAATATCAAGAATTCAAAAAATCACAAAAAATAAAATAAAAAACAAAAATTATAATTTGGAATGAAATCAAACAAATAATGAAATTCTAAAAACAGGTACAGTCAGGCCAACTATAATTTTGAGGACTAATTAGAAGTTTGATGCAAAAAAAAAAAATTGAAGAAAAAGATTGGATTTGGCCAATATTTTCAGTGGGCAAGGATTTCTAGCCGATGGCATCAACTTTTCTTTAAAAAAAAGCAAAGAAAAACTGGCTGGCCACTATATCAAAAGATGAGCTTACTTTCTCTTTTTTTTCTTGTCTCCCACTTGTCCTTGTTTTCTCTTTTAAAAACTCTAATTAATATTAAATTAACAAGAAAAAAAACTAAATCAGAAGTGTTTTTACCCTCCTTGTAAATCACTATTTATTATATTAATATTTTTTTATTTTTTAATTAATATTTTTTTATAAAAACAAGTCATTATTTAATTTTAAATTTATTTTTATTAGATTATCTTATTTTTATTTGACAAATCTCATGGTAGGTTAATCAAGTTAAGTGTAGTTTTTTTAACTAACATTTTCTTTTTGATCTCGTCATTTAATATTATATAGATTGATAATTAAACTTTATAATTTATTTTATTTATTTTTTATTGGGTTATATTTACTTCATAATCTGAGAATGATACTAATGTAACCAAGTTAACTCGATTTGTTTTTAAATTAATTTTATTATATAATTTTTTTTATTTAATATTAGATTAATTAAAATTAAAATTTTATAATTTTAAAAACTTTATTTAACTTTCGGCAAATTACAAGTAAATAGAATAGTATAATTTAGATCTTGAGACACTAACATTAGTTGAACTACTTCATGATTGATATAGGATTTTTTTCTGAGACATCCTAGGATGTTAGAGGTTAATTTTAGTTTCCTGTCTTTTGATGCAGTGCTTAATTTATGTTTTTTTTTTTTTTCAGATTGGTGATATCTTCTAGTTGTTGCTGGTTGTAGATTTCCGCCTTCATCCACCTTGATGACTGCTACTCATATCAAAGGATTTGCAAACTAACTTCATCGAGTTTTAAAAAGAAAAGGCGAAGAAAAGCCAGGGAATCGAACATATCAAAAGTCGCGTACGAGAGAACCTTTGTTATTAATATCACATGCAAAGTTCTTAAAACAACATTATTGTACTCGTGAAAATGACAGGGAATTGACCTCTCCTCTCTATTATTTTCCTGCTTTAATAAAGTTTTTTTTAGTTTTACATTCTATCTCGTGCTGAGAGTGCTTCCAAAAGCACTGAAATGTGTGGTGCTGAAAGACAAGGCAGAATAAGGTTAAAGGGACCTAATTTAAAATTTTACTCTGAAGGTGTACAGTGGAAATCCACTCTCCCTTGTTAATTTCTAAATTAACCATTTGAAGAGGTTTTCTTCTTCTTCTTTATATTATTGTTTTAATAAAAATAATAAAAAAAGAAGAAGAGGATAAAAGTAAAACCAGAGAAAGATTAAGAATACCAAGAAAATGTGGGATTCATGATGCAATATAAGTTGTTTTTTTAATTATTTTTTTGTTTAAGAATCTATTTAAATAATTTTTTTTAATATTTTACATCATATATTAGAATCATAAAAGAAAAACACCATATAAACTATTATTATTATATTTGTTATCATTATCTTTATATTACATTATGCATGCTATCTTAATTATGTCATCAAATTGCATTTTTTTTAATGAGAATTGCTGCTCTAACTCGCAAGTTAGAATCCATGTAAACTACTTTGTTTTAACACTTCTTCTCTTTTCAACATAAAGTCGATATGCTGTCTTTTCTTTTTATTGGTTTTGAGAGAGAGAAAAAAGTATTTTAATCCACCACATCAAAAGATAAGAAATTCCTCTAAGATCACCATAATATGTTGGTGTGTATCTTGAACAAGCGGAAAGCACTTGTCCCCGTTGTCTTTTAAGAACTTTAATGCTTCAATACTTTCGGCAGAGTTTAGATTTTTTTTTTGACATAACCTTCAACTCTGCTATATAGTGGGGGGCGGCGCGAGGGTGGGATTTCAATCCAAGGGTATCAAGGTTTTAAAAGGAAAAGGCAAAGAAAAACTGGCACTACCACCATTTCAAAAAATAAACTTTTTTTTTTTGTCCCCATCCCTTATTTGTCCCTGTTTTGTATTTTAAAAACTCTTATTAATTCATTTTTTGAAAATTCTTTTTATTAATTTTTTTTAGTTATTAATTTGAGAGATGAGAGAGAGAGAGTTTTTGAATTCAAGTTGAAGAAAGAAAAAGTTATTAGTTAATATCAATTTTAGTTATATAAAAAGTTGATTTTGATATCAGTATGATAAGAGTTTTATTTAGGTGTTTTTCATCTTTTTTTTTTTTGAGAGTTTTACTTAGATGTTCTTTATCTATTCTAAAAGCCAAAAAAATTAATTCAAGTTGCTTTTGGGTTTTAAAAAGAAAAGACAAAGAAAAACTAGCCCGATCACCATTTCAAAAAATAAGCTTACTTTTTTTTTGTCCCCGTCTCTCACTTGTCCCTGCTTTGTATTTTAAAAACTCTTATTAATTCATTTTTTAAAAATTCATTTTTTTATTTTTTTTAGTTATTGGTTTGAGAGATGAGAGAGAAAGTTTTTGGATTCCAAATTGAAAGAAAAGAAAGTTATTAGTTGACATCGATCTTAGCCATATAAAAGGTTAATTTTGGGGTTAGCATGATGGGAGGTTTACTTAGGTGTTATTCGTCTTTCTTCTTGTCTGAGAGTTTTACTTAGATGTTCTTTATCTTTCCTAAAAGCAAAAAAAATTAATTCAAGTTGCTTTTGGATTTTTTGACCGCTTACTAGGTTATTTAATGTTGTAAATAGATTTATCAAGGCTTTTAGGGTGTTTTTTAGATATTATGAATTAAAAATAAAAAAAATGATAAAAAGAAAATGAATGATGAAACGAAATGAAAAAAAATGATGAAAAAAATAAAAATGAAATGAATGAAGAATGAATTAAAATTTGGGTTAAAGGCAACACAAATGGAAGTTTTGAGAATGGATAGGTTTTGAGATTTAATTGAACTTGAAATTAATTTAATTAATCCAATCAAGGGTTTAATTAGAGAGTTAACAAGTTTTGAGACTTAATTAAGCTTAGAATTAATTTAATTAATGCAATCAAGGGTTTAATTGGAGTTGACAAGTTTTAGACATAACTGAGCTTGGAATTTGTTAAAATAATTAAGATCAAACACAAAAAGAAGGCTAGAATTTTGAATAATCTGTTTATTATGAATGTTTAACCTTAACCTAAATACAAATAAAGTATATATAGATTAAACTAAAAGTACTATTCTACCCTAAATAAATAAGACTACATAAATATTATTTATTTAATTTTAAGCTAGGTATTATTTAACTTTTACCTTCTTTTCATGGCTTAGAATTGGAAAATCCATACTTGCATTCAAGGGAATTTAAGGAGGTGTGCAACACATATAATAATTTAAATTATAGCATGAACACCATCAGATTAAAGCTTTTTCCTATTTCATTAAAAGATAAAGCTAAAACATGGCTATAAA
Organism: Populus euphratica; assembly: GCF_000495115.2. Lineage (NCBI taxonomy): Eukaryota > Viridiplantae > Streptophyta > Magnoliopsida > Malpighiales > Salicaceae > Populus > Populus euphratica. The sequence goes on along the minus strand of NW_011500786.1, from coordinate 50,476 downwards.
ATTTAAGACCAGGATCCATTCGTGCATGG
>NW_011500786.1:42215-46738 GCF_000495115.2 Populus euphratica | reverse complement strand
GAATGCCATAAATAAAAACTAGAAGATGAAAGACTTAAATGAAAGGAAGACAAATCAACAGTAGTAGCAGCAGCTGCGGCAGTAGCAACTAATCTAAAATATATAGTCCATTCTCCCTACGACCTATCCCAATCAGCTTCTGAGATTGCAGATCCTGTACACAACAAAAAGAACCCGAAAAAATAACTAAATAATCACCAGAATCATATATTTGACCAACAGATGCAAGATTCAATTTGAGTTTTGGAATAAGATAAACATTAGGGAGAGATAAGTGAGGTGTGACAATAGAACCAACACCTGCTAAGGGCATAGGAGTGTCATCAGCAGTCATAACAGGAATGGAAGACAAATGGGACACAAAGGTAAAAGATGAGGAATCTGGAGACATATAATGAGAAGCACCAGAATCCAAGATCCATTCAAAGTGTGGCATACCTAAGGAACTATGAGGCAACTGACCTATGGAAGAAGAAGCGGACATTGCTTGTGGTTGCATGGAGAGAAACTTCTGAAATTGCTCAGTCAAAGTATTGGGATTGGTAATAGAGCCTGGGAAAGTTACTGTTGCAGTATTATGGTGTGATGGTTTATAACCCTGAGGTGGTCTATAAGTAATAGATTGTGACTGACTGCCAAACTTCCAAGCTTGATTCTGTTGTCTCAACTTAGGACACTAAGTCTTCCAATGACCTTTCTGCTTACAGAAATTGCAATCATCAAAGCCAACCCTTGTGAAAAGGTTTCTTCTGATGATTAGAGAATGGCTTATAAGGTACTGCTAGTATTGAAGGATTCAAAGCAGAAAGAATTCCCTTTTCAGAATAAGATTGAAGATGTATTTCTTCAGCCAATAACTCACTCACAACAGAGTTAATAGAAGGCAATGGAGAACGATGCAGAATTGAACCTTTAAGTCCTTCGAAGTCACTGCGAAGTGCTGTTAAAAACTGTACTAATCGTTGTTGCTCTCTACGCTCAATATAGGCACCACATGCCTTTAATTCTGCCAATTCTGTAAGAGCCAATTGATCCCAAAGATCTGTCATAGTAGAATAAAACTCTTGAATACTCATATTCTTCTGATGAAGACCTCGTATGTCATTCTCTAATTGATACAGTTTTGCGAAATTTGATTGCGTGAAGAACCTTTGCAGATGATCCCAAACCTCTTTTGTTGTCTCATACTTCACCAACTGCGTGCCTATCGAATGTTTAACAGAATTTTGATCCAAGTAATGACCTTTGTATTATTTTCCTCCCATGTATCTATCAAAACAACATCCCTCTCCTCAATGTTCTTCGGTATCATATAAGTTCCACTAACATGCCCCCACATCTTCTTACCTTTAGGAAAATTTCTCATTACATAGCTCCAATATGAATAGTTCTTCACATCCAACCTCACACTCACAAACTGAAGCGAATCATCTTTTTCAGTAGCCATAATCAACAATAACAAAAAACTAGAATGCAAAAGCAGCGAAAAACCAAATACCAAATTACAGAAACTGAACAAAAATTCAGAAACTAAACAAATATCTTCTCACTACTATACGATTGCTCCAAAACAAAAAACAAATTTGTAGAAACTGAACGCAAATATCAAATTGCAAAAGCTGAAGGGAAGACGAAATATCAAAATAATTGCAAAAATTGACGAAATATCAAATTTTACAGAAATAAAAAATAAAATCTCACTCCAAAAAATAATATAAATTTGATTAATTTTAAATATTAAAATATTTATACAGTATCTTTAAATTATGACTTGAAGCCAAAAGTTACTTTTCATGAATGATGCTACAAATACCCTACCTTCAAGTACTCCACAAATTAACCGATGCTCTTCAATACAACAGATAATGTAATCAATGGTCGTGCTCTAGCTGTGGCAATGGCAATGACAAAGACAGTTGCATTTTCTTGAGCATAATTGTTTAATGATGGTATTGAAATTTATCATTATCATTTCAAAATAAGAAAATCAAAGATCCTGAATATAAAAAAGATGTTTTTATGAGAATGTTATTTTAAAAGTACTAAAATTTATTCTTAAATTATCACAAAGATATATTTATTTTTTATTTTTTTATTTATGTTTTTTAATCAAATATATTTGTATTTCTCGTCCCTTGAATACTAACCAAATATAACCTACATATCTATTTTTTTTCATTTGATTTCTAATTTTTTTTAAAGTATTTGATTATTATGTCATAAAATAAGATAAAAGTTGAGTAAAAACAAGCACCCACCCCTTGCATATTAAATACGCTTATAAAATGCTTCATTAGGTAATTTGGGCCACAAATACCAAAACCAAAATAACCTCAACCAATAGTCATTACTTCAAATTAATTTTAGAATTAGATTTATTTGACTTATATCTAAAAGATATTTATCTGAATTTCTTCCTGTAAAATTATTTGTGAGTGGAGTATTTTATAAAAACCGATAAAAGAAATTCTACTTTAATTTTTTGTCAAGATATGTCTATCTTGATATATAGAAAAAATGAGGAATGTATTTCTCCTCCCTCCAATACTCCAATAGTATAGGTTCAAGCCTCATTCCCTGTGTAGAGGGGGAGAATATTAAACTTGATGATTAGAATAGTGTTTAGTTATTATTTTAGAATATAAACATATTGTTATTGAAACTATGGAATTGATTAATTAGTTTTATCAAGATTAAATTATTATTTGTTAAGTGTGCTTTCTAATAAAAAAAATGTCTTGATGCGACCTGATCAACTTGACAGGTCTCAAAACAAATCGGACAATCGTTAAAAATATAGTTTGACTAAATAAATTTAAGATGACATATTTTTAAAAAATAAATAAATGAAGATGGTGAAATTTGAGCTCGTAACTGCTTGGTCATAAAAGCTCTGATACCATGTCAAAAAACTATGATATGATTTATATAGGTGAGATTTCAAGATATGATTTGTATTATTCTTTAACATGTTAAATTATAATTAAATCTTCATTGACATATAGGATTTTATTATTTGTTTTTTTGAAGGAGAATAGGTACATGCAACAATCTTTACTGTTCCTTCATTTAGGAATATAGAATTCAAATATGGTTTTAAGAGTATATATTTATAGGGTACAAATCTGTTTGTATAAGCAATATTTTCATAAATTTATCAATTCTGCAGCTGGAAAAAAGAAATAGACTCAATATTGCACCTAAGAAGACCGATAAAATGAAGCTCTTTCCCGGGGCATAGGCTGACAGAATTTAAACCCCAGAACCTGAACACAAGTTGTAGGATTTTAGAGTTACATTTTTTTATTATATAATTAAATAAAATTAGCATTTTCTTTGTTTTCGAGTATTAATTTTTTTATATAATTAAATAAAAATAATTTTATAAAAAAATATTAAACTTAATAAAATTTATAATCAAGAAAACTCTTAAATAATTTGATTTGAAGTCCTAGTGATTAAAAGATTTTAAGATTGACTCATTAGACTTAGTTTAATAATTATTCAGTAAATTTTCTATTACCTAAATATTATTTTTTTATATTAATTTTTTTTTATCCAACCAATAACATAATATTAACTAGTTCTATTTTTATTAGTTGAAAAACAAAGCTTCTCTATGAAAAAAAATTATTTTTAGCCCTTGGGTAGTAAAATACTTAATTGAAAAATCAAAAAAATTTAGTAATAATGTTGATATAAAAATAAATTGGGTGCAAAGTCGATAATACCCAAGTAATTTAATGGTATATTTAATGTTTGCCCCTGTTGAGATTACGAAGAGACCAAATATAAAAGTATTTATAAAAAGATTTTAGTTTTGAAGTTCTTAAATCGATTCTGGAGGACCGCTGTATCTCAGAGCACCATATCATGGTGTGCATCCTGGACAAGCGGAAAGCACTTGTCGCCGTTTTGCCTTTTAGAAACTCTAATGCTCCAATACTTTCGGTGGAGTTTAGCTTCTTTTTTTCACTTAACCTTCAGCTCTGCTACAGTTCAGTGAAAAATGAATTTTTGAGCATGAAATACCCATAACCTAATCCCGTCATTAAATTCTACACAAGCAAACGACGCGTCATTTTCAAATGTAATTGTAGCAATACATTATTTTTTGTTTTCTTTGATAAAGAAGAGATGATATGTCATCCAGTTTTTAATATAAAAAATTAAAAAGTCTGGCTCACGAGGGAGGCCTTTTCTTTAATGAGTTAGGTACATGGACCCACATGTCTAACTTCTTTTGCCTTTTTTTTATTGCCCCTGCATTTTACACTTTAATCATTCTAAAGGATTAGTTAAAAAACAATTAGAACTTTTTTTATCAGATACCATTGAAATTTCAATTCTTTTAAGATTGTAACCTTTTTTCATATTATTTTAGCAACATTTCTTTCTTTACACCCTTTCGTGGTGGTTTTTTTCTTTTTTATATAAAAACATTTATGTGATTGATAAAACTTTTTTGTTTGTTGTTTGATTAAATACTCTTTTTTTTTTTTTTTAAAAACCTCCTGTTTGGT
>NW_011500786.1:15785-41724 GCF_000495115.2 Populus euphratica | reverse complement strand
AAGAGATAGGGATCCCATTTGGTGATGCTCACGGGGGTTGTAAAATTCTTCTAACAACACGTCATAAGGATATATGTTCTTATATGGAGTGCCAGCAAAAAGTATTGTTAAGTCTCTTATCTGAAAATGAAGCATGGGCTTTATTCAAAATCAATGCAGGTTTACATGATGAGGACTCTACCTTGAACACAGTGGCAAAGAAGGTTGCGAGAGAATGTAAAGGATTGCCTATAGCACTTGTGACAGTGGGAAGGGCTTTAAGAGATAAATCTGCTGTTGAGTGGGAAGTAGCGTCTAAAGAGCTCAAAAACTCTCAATTTCAGCACATGGAACAAATTGACGAAGAAAACAATGCATATGCATGTCTTAAGTTGAGTTATGATTATTTGAAGCACGAGAAAACCAAATTATGTTTCTTGCTATGCTGTTTATTTCCAGAAGATTACAACATTCCAATTGAGGACTTGACGAGATATGCAGTTGGCTACGGGTTACATCAAGATGCGGAGTCCATTGAAGATGCAAGGGAACGAGTTTATGTGGAGATAAAAACCCTCAAAGATTGTTGTATGCTGTTAGGAACTAGAAGTGAAGAATATGTGAAAATGCATGACTTGGTTCGTGATGTTGCTATTCAGATAGCATCATCAGAAAAATACGGATTCATGGTAAAGGCTGGCTTTGGGTTGAAGGAGTGGCCAATGAGCAATAAAAGCTTTGAAGGTTGTACAGTAGTTTCGTTAATGGGCAATGAACTAGCAGAACTTCCTGAAGAATTGGTGTGTCCACAGCTCAAAGTTCTTTTATTAGAACTGGATGATGATTTGAATGTTCCAGAGAGGTTTTTTGAAGGGATGAAAGCAATAGAAGTTTTGTCTCTACATGGAGGGTGTTTGTCGTTGCAATCACTTGAACTCTCAACGAACCTTCAGTCGTTGCTGTTGAGAAGGTGTGAATGCAAGGACCTCAATTGGTTGAGAAAGCTGCAAAGACTTAAGATTCTTGTTTTCATGTGGTGCGACTCCATTGAAGAATTACCTGATGAAATTGGGGAGCTCAAGGAGTTAAGGTTGTTGGATGTTACAGGTTGTGAATTGCTAAGAAGGATTCCTGTGAATTTGATTGCAAGGTTGGAGAAGTTAGAAGAACTGTTGATCGGGGATGGGAGCTTCAAGGGATGGGATGTTGTTGGATGTGACAGCACAGAAGGAATGAATGCAAGTCTAACAGAACTAAACTCGCTGTCTCATTTAGCTGTATTATCATTGAAGATACCGAAGGTTGAATGCATTCCCAGAGATTTTGTTTTTCCCAGCTTGCTCAAATATGATATAGTGTTAGGGAATGGGTTTTCAAAAACAGAATACCCAATCTCGACAAGATTATTTTTGTGTCGTATAAGCGCCGCATCCTTAAACGCAAAGATATTTGAGCAGTTGTTTCCTACCGTGTCTCTCTAAAGAATATGGATTCATGTAAATTCAGGCCTTGGGTTGAAGGAGTGGCCAATGTGCAGTAAAAGCTTTGAAGGTTGCACAGCAATTTCGTTAATGGGCAATAAACTAGCAGAACTTCCTGAAGGATTGGTATGTCCACAGCTCAGAGTTGTATTATTAGAACTGGATCGTGGTTTGAATGTTCCAGAGAGGTTTTTTGAAGGGATGAAAGAAATTGAAGTTTTGTCCCTAAAGGGAGGGTGTTTGTCATTGCAGTCACTTCAATTCTCGACGAACCTTCAATCGTTGCTGTTGATGGAGTGTAAATGCAAGGAGCTCATTTGGTTGAGAAAGCTGCAAAGGCTTAAGATTCTTGGTTTTATAGGGTGCGACTCCATTGAAGAATTACCTGGTGAAATGAGGGAGCTCAAGGAGTTGAGGTTGTTGGACGTGACAGGTTGTAGAAATCTAGGAAGGATTCCCGTGAATTTGATTGGAAGCTTGAAGAGGTTAGAAGAACTGCTAATCGGGTGTTACAGCTTTAAGGAATGGGATGTCGTTGGGACAAGCAGGGGAGGAGTGAATGCGAGCCTAAGAGAACTAAACTCGTTGTCTCATTTAGCTGTATTATCATTGAGGATACCGAAGGCTGAATGCATTCCCAGAGATTTTGTTTTTCCCAGGTTGCTCAAATATGATATTTGGGTGTTAGGGAATGGGTATTCAGAACTTGATAATGAATACCCAACTGCAAAGACAAGATTATGTTTGGGTGAAATCAGCGCCACATCCTTAAATGCGAAGACATTTGAGCAATTGTTTCCTACTGTGTCTCAAATTAGTTTTCATAGAGTGGAGGGTTTGGAAAATATAGTATTGTCCTCTGATCAGATGACCACCCATGGCCATGGGTCTCGAAAGGACTTCTTGCAAAGATTAGAACATGTCAAAGTGAATGGATGTGGGGATATTCGCACTCTGTTTCCAGCTAAATGGCGGCAAGCTTTGAAAAATCTAAGGGGTGTGGAAATTAAAGACTGTAAATCATTGGAAGAGGTTTTTGAATTGGGCGAGGCTGATGAAGGAAGCAGTGAGGAGAGGGAGCGGTCGTTGTTGTCATCTTTAACAGAGCTACAACTGTCCTGCTTACCTGAGCTCAGATGCATATGGAAGGGGCTCACCGGGCATGTCAGCCACCTAAGTCTTGCTCATCTGAATTTGGATTCTCTCGACAAACTGACATTTATCTTCACACCGTCCCTCGCTCAAAGTCTACCACAGCTAGAAACACTTAAGATAAGAAGTTGTCGTGGATTGAAGCATCTTATCAGAGAAAATGATGATCAAAGTGAAATAATTCCAGAGTCTCTTAGCTTCCCGAAGTTAAAAACTCTCCTTATAGAATACTGTGGTCACCTGGAATACGTCTTCCCTGTCTCTGTGTCTCCGAGTCTTCTGAAGCTGGAACAGATGACTCTAGTTACTAGCAATTTAAAGCAAATATTTTACAGTGCAGAAGGAGATGCTGTCACCAGAGGTGGCACCATCAACTTCCCTCGGCTAAGAAAATTGTCTCTTTCAAATTGCAGCTTCTTTGGTCCAAAGGATTTTGCTGCCCAGTTGCCTTCTTTGCAAGAGTTAACCATTGATGGCCACGAAGAATCGGGTAATTTGTTGGCACAGCTCCAAGTACGTCCTTTATACTTCTCCAAGATTTTTTTTCTTTTCTAATTTAAATTGTCTACTTCAATACACTGATAATTTCTTCTTTCTTCCTCCAAATTTCTGAAACTAAAGCAATTGATAAGCTCTTAATTATGCACTGAATTTATATACAAGAAAAAAAGTGATCCATAATAAAGCATTTTTACTTTATATACAAGAAATCTTACTACTATGTAAAATTAAAATTATTTTTTCTTATATATTTGTTTTTGGTTAATGTCATAATTTGTTTTTTTATAAATCAAATATTAAAAAAAAACTATTTTTTAGTTAATAAGTGTAATCTTTTCATGATTGCTTTTAATTTAACTAATATAAAATAATAATTTATATTTAGATTATCATAAATATGAAAAATTATGATTTCATAATCCGCTGACCCATTGCCCTATCTATTTATATCTTTTTTATTGATTAAGTATTTTGCTGAAGTACCGGGGATAATTGTTTCACCTATTTACCAAAATTATATAATAGTTTCAAAGTGCACAAACGTTCCGAGGAATTATATCTAACAAAATGGCACCTGTATTTATTTAATTGTTTTTATGCAGGGCTTCACTAGTTTGGAAGCATTACAGTTGTCCTCACTGCCTGTGCCTGACATGAGTTGTATATGGAAGGGTCTCGTGCTGAGGCATTTGACTACTTTGGTGGTGAGGAAATGCGAGAGACTGACGCATGTATTTACAGGCAACATGATTGCTAGTCTGGTTCAACTAGAAGTTCTAGAGATATCAACTTGTGATGAATTGGAGCAAATCATAGCTAAGGATATTGATGATGGAAATGATCAAATATTGTCAGGAAGTGATCTCCAATCTTTATGCTTCCCCAATTTGTGTCGAATTGAGATCAATGTATGCAACAAGTTAACGAGTCTCTTCCCAATAGCCATGGCTTCAGGTCTCCCGAAGCTCCAAATACTTAGAGTAAGCCAATCCTCTCAACTACTGGGAGTATTTGGGCAGGATGATCATGCTTCACCTGTCAATGTTGAGGAGGGGATGGTGCTCCCTGAACTGCAGGAGCTGTATCTAGAACAATTACCGAGGATTGTCTACTTCAGTCTTGGATGTTATCAATTCTTATTCCCTCGACTGGAGATGTTGAAGATGCATCAATGTCCAAAGCTGACCACAAAATTTGATACTACATCAAATGGTTCAATGAGTGCTCAATCAGAGGTGCTGTATATGTGACATGATTTCTTGGCTCTCTTTAAGTGTTTTTATTTCTTGTTTCCCTCAATAATCAGAATGTGTATGCCATGCTTGAATTGGCTTTGCAGGTATCTCAAGTAGCTGAGGGTTCCAGCACTGGTTGCTCCGTGCCAACCAGCACTTGTAGAACGTGGACCTCATATAATGGGTGGGAAGGGGAAAAAGAGGAAGAGGATGATTAGTTTGGCATTGGAATTTAAAAAACATGCTACTAATTCATTCTTCCAGGTAAAATGGCTGAAACTATTTATTTTATATCCTTCTTTAAATCAACAAATACGAGATGCCTCGATGATCTTTGTTCTTGATGTTTGCATTAGGTTGGTTGGTTACCTATGTGATGATCAACGCGACATTGGTGGGAAGTAATTCCAGCTGTTTCATTAGCTACCAATGTGTATGTTTTCCCATTTGTGTTTCTTTTCAAGTGTCCGAGCCTTCAAAAACGAAAGGCATAATTTTTACTCATTTGTGTGCTATTGTTTAATGTTTGGATTCTCATTCTCCTCATTTTGATATTCTATTTCTTATTTCTTCCTTCAGATTTCTAAAACTAAAGTAATGGATAAATCCTTTAGCCATCCACTGAATTTAAAAGGAGTGAAATTGAGGCCTTTCCGCCAATTAATAAAAAATGGTTTTTATCAGATTTTCTTAACAATTAGAGTCAAAAAGTAAAAATTGAAACTTTCTTTTTAAATACTATTTTCACATTAAAAGAACTTCAAAAGCAACAAATTTGTAATTAAACAAATATATTTTTGTCTCTTATGTATTTGTTTATTCTAACTTAAAATACTAATTAAACAGTCTAATTTTTTTAATTTGATTTATGATTTAAAAAAAAACATTTGATTATCACAACATAGAATAAAAGTTTAAAAAAATAAATGACGGCAATCCCATTAATAAATTTGTGCTACAAATGACAAAATAAAAACAAACTCAGCAAACAAGATCAGTCCTAATTAATTTTGTCAACTGAGTAGGAACAATATTTGTGTTTGAATCCTGAGAAAATTGAGTAGGAAAATAAAGGGAAATTTTTGCATTTTATGAAGTTTATTTTTCTTAGTTATGATGATTTATTGTTTTGGAGGTCCCTAAAAGTAGAATAATGGTCCCCAAATTTACAATGTTTTCCTGCAATCACACAGTGCCTTTTTTTAAACTGCTCAATTATTAATCGCTTGGTGTCTTCTTGTCCGTTCCGTTGACATCTACAACCACATGATGAGCTTGTTATTGTGCTCAATTAAAGCTCGATCTTCGAAAGCTCAATCTTCGAATCTTCTTCTAAAATATTTAATTTTGCTATGTTATTTATGAAAATGTAATTCATTATTAAACCCTAAAAACTTCTATAACTCCATTCTCAATCCCAAATTTTTTACTTGATTTTGTCATAAGTTTTGATTTAAATCAAAAGTTAATTCTAGTCAAAACTCGTAACAAATATAATTTAAATTTTGACTTAAATCAAGATTTGTTATAAAATTGAGTCAAAGCTTTACTTTAATAAAAAAAAAATTTTAACTTATGATATAATTTTTTCTTGAGTAAAAAATAAAAAAAAAACAACTTAAATTAATTTACAAAACCGAACCTTATACAATCAAAATTTAGATATAAATTGAAAGTTTGTTATTTCACCGTTAATAATCGAAAGTTACTTTAAATTATGACATGAAGTTAGAAGTTACTTTTCATAAATGATACCTGGAAAAGGAGAAAGGGTACAATCTGGGTCATTATGGATCGATTAACTAAGTTTACTCTTTTCCTATCAATAAAAATGATAGATCCAATTAACAAGTTGGCTAAGATTTATATGAATGAAGTTGTAAAGTTTTATGGAGTCCCAATATCAATTGTTTCAGACCCAGACCCAAGATTTACTTCATGTATGTGGTCGAGCATACAACATGCCTTGAGACAAATTTAAGTATTAGTACCACCTTTCATCCGCAGATTGACAACCAATCTAAGAGAGTTATCCAGATCTTAAAAGATTTTCTAAAAGCATGTGCTTTGGAATTTGGTGGAAGAGCACCTGTCAATAGTAGAATTCACGTATAAAAATAGTTATTAGACAACAATTGGAATGGCCCCATTTGAAGCTCGGTAGAAAGTGTAGGATAAATCAGTATTGAAAAAGTGAGCATATGAAATAAACTCACATTTGGCCAAGGTTCACAATGTATTCTATGTTTTTTTGCTGTGAAAAGCCAATGTAGATCCTTCAAGAATGTTACCTCAAGTGCCAGTGGAGGTAAAAAAAAACTTAACACTTGAAATAAGACCAATAAAGATACTCGATTGGGGTGAGAAAAAACTTCATAATAAGAAAGTTCCCATTATTAGAGTTTTATGATGAGGCTCACAAATCGAGGAAGAAACATGGGAGAGAAAATCAGAAATGAGACAAAAATTCCCCGACTTGTTTATAAATTCAAGTACATCACTCCAATTTCGAGGACAAAATTTCTATTATGAGGGGAGAATGTAAATCCCAAGAAAAATAAATAAATAAAAGTAAAAAAATTCATACATATAGTTAAATATTTATCGAAATAATTAGTTTAACCACAAAAAAAAAAAAATAGATCCAACACCCATACCATTCCACAATTAATGTTTTTTGAATAAATAACTTTTAAATCATAAAAAGAGTGAAGAAAATGATTTTAATGTATTAATATTAAAAATAATTTTATATTGAAAATTGATTTTAATAACATTGATTGAATCCACAATTACAGAAGTAAGATGAATAGGAATGTGCAATTTCATATGAGTCATGAGACCATTGCTATCAAGAGTTTTTTTCTACGAGATAAGGTGAGTCGTGAGACCATATTACCCCGTATGCTTTAGAGGAGATAATATGCTGTAATTTCAAAAAATAAATCTCAATTCAGTGTGTTAGATTGCAACCACCGACTAATTAATGGACAATGGATCTTAGATTAATATACTATCATTTTTTATTGTATTTTTTTTCTAGTCATATTTAATTTTTCATCAAGTGATTAATATATATAATTCAATGTATATAATTCTTAACGTTAAATGCTATGTATTTAGAATTTTGATGGATTGAGAAATGGATATATATAATTTTTCATCAAGTGATTAATATATATAATTCAATGGATATAATTCCTTGGTGAGTCTCTCACTTCATCGTACTGAAATTTCTTGAACCAGCCAGCACTTCTTTTAGTTTTTTTTTTTTGGCTGAGACATTTTTACTTGGGCAAAGATATGTGGGAGATACCAGCACTCTAGCTCTCAAGAAGTTACTTATAAAGAGCCTCCGTTCTATTTGAGTCCACTTATTTTAGTACATTTTTATTTTTTTATATTAGTATACCAACTTTTTTTTATTATTATATCAATTAAATACTTTTTTTCTTGTTTACTTTGATGTTGTGACTTTGATCCAATGAAATTGAGTTTGAGTTTTTCTCAGAATAAATAATTGTTTTGATAAATAAATAATTATCTCTTCATCATGGTTCAATGTAGAGACAAATTTGGTCCATCTTTTGGTTTTAATTCCATGGCTTTGGTTTGATTTATTTTTTGTTATTCTTTGAATATCTTTGTTTCTTGATACATTTTTTTTCGTTGATATTGTGTTCCAAATAAAAATTAGATAAAATTTTATTTTTTATTTAAAATTAATTTTTTATATTTTTAATTTATATAAAAAAAATATTTTAAAAAAATAAAAAAGTATATTATTTTAATATATTTTTATGTAAAAACTACTTTAAATAATAATTTTTATTTTTGTATTTGTTTTCTTGTTATATTTAATTTTTCATCAATATTCCTATCGTTAATTGCTTTGTATTTTGAATCTTGAAAGCCTAAGAGATGGTAGACAAAATAGAAAAAGAGACAAGACAGTTTAAAAGAAGAAAAGGAAAGAACAATAGTGAATAATATTTTTTTTTATTTTTTAATGTGTTATGTCAAAATAATTTTTTAAATTAAATTTTTTTTTCATTTTAATATATTTTAAAATAAAAATATTTTAAAATATAATCATTATCCACCTACAAATATCATTTAGACGAGGCAAACCTTCTTTTGACTCGGCTAGCCTCCTGTTCTGTGGGTATATTTTATTGCTGCATGATTTTCACTATAAGTCTCATTATAGTGAAAATTCAGAATTATTTTAATGGATTCAGGGTGATTTTTTACAGTGGATTCAAATTCAACAACGAGGGCTATTTCCTGCAGCAAGGAGAGTTTCTGAATTTTCATTATTCATACATTGCAAAAAATAATAAAGTTTCTGATAATTTTCAAATCAAACTTTTTTTTTTTTTATTTACATGGGGTGTCCGAGTCAGCTTGCGCGCCCCACGATTAATCCCCACGACCCACTGAATACCCTGCAAACCCAGTAGGCATGTAAGACACCGCGGGGGTGACAGACGTGCACGCTAAGGCTCGAACCCAGATGCAGTGGAAGGAGACAAACCCCTTCTACCGCTAAGCCAAGCTTTGGTTTGCATTTTCAAATCAAATTTGAATTGGGTTGTTGTTGCTAACTATTTTATTTTCACTATAATTAATTGCTTTATCACGTTGACGCCAGCAGTCAACGACTATCTTACATTCCCTTGGCATCGAATTCCATGCCTTAGCAAAATATCACAGGCTCCAGTGCTAGCAAAATATCACAGGCTCCAGTGCCTCTCTAGCAATAATTAATTTTATTTTCCCCCAAATATTTATCGAAATAATCAGTTTAACCACAAAAAAAAAAACAAATAGATCCAACTACCATACCATTCCACAATTAATTTTTTTTGAATAAATAACTTTTAAATCATAGAAAGAGTGAAGAAAGTGAAGAATAATCAAAGTGGTGTATAAAAATGTAATGACCACATTTAACGAAATAATTAATTTAATCACATCCTTTCTAGCTAATCTAGATTTTAATAACTAGTTGGTGCTGCGTTCCAAATAAAAATAAAATAAAATTTGATTTTTTTATTTAATTTTTTTAATGTATTAATATTAAAAATAATTTTATATTAAAATTGATTTTAATAACATTGATTGAATCCACAATTAAAGAAATAAGATGAATAGGAATGTGCAATTTGAGATGAGTCGTGAGACCATTGCTATCGAGAGTTTTTTTCTATGGGATAAGGTGAGTCGTGGGACCATGTTACCCCGTATGCTTTAGAAGAGATAATATATTGTAATTTCAAAAAATAAATCTCAATTTAGTGTGTTAGAATGCAACCACCGACTAATTAATGTACAACGGATCTTAGATTAATATACTATCATTTTTTATTGTATTTTTTTCTAGTTATATTTAATTTTTCATCAAGTGATTAATATGTATAATTCAATGGATATAATTCTTAATGTTAAATGCTATGTATTTAGAATTTTGATGGATTGAGAAATGGGAGATAGAAAAAGAGACAGAGCAGCTCAAAAGAAAAAGAAAAGGATAGAACAAAAGTGGAACAATTTTTATTAACTAAATAAACTTATTTTAGAAAGCTATAATTATTAATATTAAATTTAAAATTCATATTGCAAATCCTCAAACATATCATGTGGTTTAATAGAAATTATTTTTATAAACATATGTGGCTTAACATTATTAATCAAAAGCTCATAATAATGTCCTTGATTTATGAATCTTGATAGAAATAATGAATAATGTATTCTTCTTCTTCCAATAACTAATTGCTCGAGGAGTTGATGGTATTGAAATTTATCATTATCATTTCAGAATAAGAAAATCAAAGATTCTGAATATAAAAACGATGTTTTTATGTGATTGTTATCTTAAAAGTACTAAAATTTATTCCTAAATTATCACAAAGATATATTTATATATTTTTTTTATTTATATATTTTTAATCAAATATATTTGTATCTCTCATCCCTTGAAGACTAACCAAACAAAACCTACATAACCTCTTTTTTTTTCATTTGATTTCTAATTTGTTTTTAAAGCATTTGATTATTACATCATAAAATAAAAAGTTGAGTAAAAACAAGCACCCACACCCCTGCATATTAAATGCGCTTATAAAATGGTTCATTAGATAATTTGGGCCACAAATACCAAAACCAAAATAACCTCAACAATCAATAGTCATTACTCCAAATTAATTTTAGAATTAGATTTATTTAACTTGTATCTAAAGATATTTATGTGAATTAATTTCATCCTGTAAAATTATTTGTGAGTGGAGTATTTCATGAAACCCGATAAAAGAAATTCTACTTCAATTTTTGTCAAGATATGTCTATCTTGATACATAGCAAAAATGAGGAATGTATTTCTCCACCCTCCAATACTCCAATAGTATAGGTTCAAGCCTCATTTCCTACGTAGAGGGGGGGAATATTAAACTGATGATTAGAATAGTGTTTAGTTATTATTTTAGAATATAAAAGATAAAGATAGTGAAAATAATAGAGAAGACATGTTTTCATATATTTTTTGTTTTAAGAATATAAAAATTCATCAAAAAAAATTATTCCAAAAACAGATTTATTTTAAGTAACTATCTTCATTTTCTTCAACAAATATATTTTTGTCTCTCATGTATTTGTTTATTCTAACTTAAAATACTAATTAAACATGGTCTAATATTTTAATTTGATTTGTGATTTTTTTAAAAACCATTTGATTATCACAACATAGAATTAAAGTTTTAAAAAGAAACACTCACAGGCCTACACAACACATGAGCTGATTAAATGGCGACAATCCCATTAGCAAATTTGGGCTGCAAATGACAAAATAAAAATAAACTTAGCAAACAAGATCAGTCCTAATTAATTTTTACACAAGTATGTTGTCAACTGCATGTTGGCCTATTCCAATATGAGAAAATTAAGTTGGAAAATAAAGGGAATTTTTATTTTTCATAAAACACATTGGTCATTACTAAAAAGGGAATTAGATAATATTTTTATATTTTTTTTATACAATATAATTATTTAATTATCTTTAAAAGATAAAAAAAAAATACTTGGATCTAGAGGTTTTTTAGTCTGACTTGATGTTGCAACAAGTTACTTAATTGCACATGAAAATTTAAAACAATTGTCTTTGACTCAGGGCTCTTTTATCATTTAAATATCGTCATTTAATAGTTATTGGGTATCATTAAAGGCAAGAATATAATTTGGTAAATAAGAAAATTAAATTAAAAAAAGAAATTGGGTTAACAGTGTTTGCCATTTATAGACAGTATATGCAGCGTCATTCGATAGCTAAAACCGTGATTACAGGGGCGGCTTTTGAAGGATCTTGATGTCTCCTCCACCAATCAGCAGTGTGTGCAGTACTATAACGGCTAATGTGGCACATGTGACATTTTGTTTTTTTTTTTTTCTCCTCTCTCCTACTCAATTTTTGTCTTGGAATTCAAAAATCAAATTAGTCTCTAAAGTTTGTTCTACTTATAATTTCATCCATATTTTTTATTATATTTTTTTAAATTTAGAATACTTTTATGAAATCATATGGTTTTTTCAATTTCATCATTGTTTCTTTTTGTTGCATTTTTTTATATTTAGAATAGTCTATTAAATTACTTTAGATGGTTTTCACAACAATTCTTTTTTTTTTTTGCAATTTCATCATTTTTTAGTTTTTTCCTATCAAATTTAATTCTTTTTTATTATTGTATTTTTATTTTTTTTACCTTGCGAGATCTTTTTTAAATGATTTTTTTTATTATTTCATCCTTCAATATTTAATTAGACGAGTCTTTAGGTTTTTAGTAAAGTCCGAGTCTAGAATTTAATGGTTCGTAGGTTTAAAAGATTGACCCCAGTTTCTTTATTTTTTTTCATCCTCCAACATTTTTTTTTAATTCACTTTATATGATATTTTTTTAATCTTTTTGAAAATAACATAGGTTGCCTTGGATTTTTCTTTTGTTTTCGTCTTTGTTGAATTTCATTTTTTATGAAGGAATTTTATTTTTAAGCTGAATTAAATTGATTGATTTCATCCTTCAATATTTAATTTTTTAGGTGTTGAGCTCTGGTCAAGAATTTAATGTGTTACGAGTTTGATAGTTTAATTTGAGTTTACAAGGTTCACTTTAGCTTCTTTGATTTATTGTTTCATTTTTGTAAGCTCTTTTTTTTTCCCTTCATATTTCAACCTCTAACATTCTTTTTACTCTCTTTCTATGGGAGTTTTTAAAAAATAACAAGGGTACAACTCAAAGTTTTTTTTTTATAATATTTGTTAATGTTTTGCCTCAATCTCATAACTCGTATTACGGGTTTGACAGATTAGCTCAGTTTTTTTTTGTTTTTTTAATTTCATAATTTAACATTGAGTTGATTATAAATTAGACTTCATGATTTAATATGGTTTGCTTTTTATGATTTAGATCACATGTTTTGCAAATTAAGCTATGTAAACTTAAGTTTTTTATTATAGAATAATTCTAGTTTGATTTTTTTTTAATTTCAACATTTAACAATAAGTTTATTGTTAATTGAGTTTTATATTTTATTTTTATTTCATAATTCTTTTTCCTTTTTCTATTTTTCAAGAAGGAAGCAAAAAAAAAAAAACTTGTAAAAGAACTTGAAATTGACAGTACTAAACTATATATAACTAAAAATATAAGAATTAAACATATTGTTATTGAAACTATGGAATTGATTAATTAGTTTTATCAAGACTAAATTATTATTTGCTAAGTGTGCTTTCTAATAAAAAAAAATGTCTTGATGTGACCTGATCAACTTGATAGGTCTCAAAACAAATCGGACAATCGTTAAAAATATAGTTTGACTAAATAAATTCAAGATGACATATTTTTAAAAAACAAATAAATGAAGATGGTGAAATTCAAACTCATAACTGTTTGGTTATAAAAGCTCTGATACCATGTCAAGGAACAAGGATATAATTTATATAGGTGAGATTTTAAGATATGATTTGTATTATTCTTGAACATGTTAAATTATAATTAAATCTTCATTGACATATAGGATTTTATTATTTGTTTTTTTGAAGGAGAATAGGTACATGCAACAATCTTTACTGTTCCTTCATTTAGGAATATAGAATTCAAATATGGTTTTAAGAGTATATATTTATAGGGTACAAATCTGTTTGTATAAGCAATATTTTCATAAATTTATCAATTCTGCAGTTGGAAAAAAGAAATAGACTCAATATTGCACCTAAGAAGACCGATAAAATGAAGCTCTTTCCCGGGGCATAGGCTGACAGAATTTAAACCCCAGAACCTGAACACAAGTTGTAGGATTTTAGAGTTACATTTTTTTATTATATAAATAAATAAAATTAGCATTTTCTTTGTTTTCGAGTATTAATTTTTTTATATAATTAAATAAAAATAATTTTATAAAAAAATATTAAACTTAATAAAATTTATAATCAAGAAAACTCTTAAATAATTTGATTTGAAGTCCTAGTGATTAAAAGATTTTAAGATTGACTCATTAGACTTAGTTTAATAATTATTCAGTAAATTTTCTATTACCTAAATATTATTTTTTTATATTAATTTTTTTTTATCCAACCAATAACATAATATTAACTAGTTCTATTTTTATTAGTTGAAAAACAAAGCTTCTCTATGAAAAAAAATTATTTTTAGCCCTTGGGTAGTAAAATACTTAATTGAAAAATCAAAAAAATTTAGTAATAATGTTGATATAAAAATAAATTGGGTGCAAAGTCGATAATACCCAAGTAATTTAATGGTATATTTAATGTTTGCCCCTGTTGAGATTACGAAGAGACCAAATATAAAAGTATTTATAAAAAGATTTTAGTTTTGAAGTTCTTAAATCGATTCTGGAGGACCGCTGTATCTCAGAGCACCATATCATGGTGTGCATCCTGGACAAGCGGAAAGCACTTGTCGCCGTTTTGCCTTTTAGAAACTCTAATGCTCCAATACTTTCGGTGGAGTTTAGCTTCTTTTTTTCACTTAACCTTCAGCTCTGCTACAGTTCAGTGAAAAATGAATTTTTGAGCATGAAATACCCATAACCTAATCCCGTCATTAAATTCTACACAAGCAAACGACGCGTCATTTTCAAATGTAATTGTAGCAATACATTATTTTTTGTTTTCTTTGATAAAGAAGAGATGATATGTCATCCAGTTTTTAATATAAAAAATTAAAAAGTCTGGCTCACGAGGGAGGCCTTTTCTTTAATGAGTTAGGTACATGGACCCACATGTCTAACTTCTTTTGCCTTTTTTTTATTGCCCCTGCATTTTACACTTTAATCATTCTAAAGGATTAGTTAAAAAACAATTAGAACTTTTTTTATCAGATACCATTGAAATTTCAATTCTTTTAAGATTGTAACCTTTTTTCATATTATTTTAGCAACATTTCTTTCTTTACACCCTTTCGTGGTGGTTTTTTTCTTTTTTATATAAAAACATTTATGTGATTGATAAAACTTTTTTGTTTGTTGTTTGATTAAATACTCTTTTTTTTTTTTTTTACAAACCTCCTGTATGGTTTTCCTCAATTAAACTTTATTTGATAACTTTCCTTTGCATGTCAACTTTTATTATTTTATAGTTAGAAAATAAAAAAATAAAATTATTGATCCCATTCGTGTCTATCATCTAGTTTCTAGTTTGTAAGTTTAATAACTTAACTGGAAATAACTCAAATCTATAAAAAAATATTATTTAATGTATAAAAAAATAAAAAATATCATTTAAAATTATTATTTTATAAAATCACATCAAGTGGGCTCTTGTCCTGTTTATTTTAAACGGGCTCAGTTTGGGAGGTTTCTTAACTTTTCAACTTGATCTTTTATTATCGTTAACAATTATTTTTAATTTTTAATTATGTCTTGATTATTCCATAAACATATGTTTTATTAAATAGATGTGATACATTTTTTACTCATGGTCAATAACCCAATTTTTACTTGCTTTAAAAAACACATAAATTGTGAATCAAAACATTTTGTAGACAAAATTGAACACATTTTTTTAAAAGAAACAATAGTGAAAAAAATATCAAGAATTTAAAAAATCACAAAAAATAAATTAAAAATAAAAATTATGATTTGGGATGAAATCAAACAAATAAAAAAATTTTAAAAAGCAAGAAGTGGTCTAAAACATGTACAATCAGGCCACTTATAATTTTGAGGATCAATTAGAAGTTTGATTCAAAAGAAAATTGAAGAAAAAGGTTGGATTTGGTGAAATTCCTCGAAGATCACCATAACATGATGGTGTGTATCTTGGAAAAGCGAAAAGCACGTGTCCCCGTTTTGTCTTTCAAAAACTCTAATAATGCTCCAATACTTTCGGTGGAGTTTAGCTTCTTTTTACATAACCTTCAACTCTGCTACAGTTACTGTGGGGTTCTATCCAGGAGGGGCATCAAGTTTTAAAAAGAATAGGCAAAGAAAAACCGCGCTTACTTTCTCTCACTTGTCCCCGTTTTCTTTTTTTAAAACTCTAATTACTATTAAATTAACAAGAAAATATTAAATGAGAAAGGGTTTTTATTTGATCAATATTTTTTTATTCTTTTATAATTTCTTCTCATAAAATACCATTTATTTGATTAATATTTTTTTATTTTTTTAATTAATGCCTTTTTATATAAAAAATTTATTATTTAACTTTAGATTTATTTTTTATTGGATTATCTTACTCCTATTAGATGGATCACATGTTTGGTGAGTTGATCCAATTCACTTGTTTTTTTTAATTAATTTTTTTTTAATCTTATTATTTATTATTAGATTGAATGATAATTAGGTTTTATAATTTATTTTATTCTTTTTAATCTTATTATTTATTATTAGATTAATTGATAATTAGGTTTTATAATTTATTTTATTTATTTTTTATTGGGTTATTTCGACTTCATGATTTGAGTATTGTGTTTAATGGGTTAATCTGAGTTAATTCGGTTTTTTTTAATTAAATATTTTTTATAATTTTATTATTTAATATTAGATTGATTGATTCTTAAATTTTATAATTTTAAAAAGTTTATTTAACTTGTTGCAAATTACAGGTAAATAAAATAGTGTATTTTAAATCTTGAGACACTAACGTTAGTTGAACCACTTCATTATTGATATTTTACTCTGAAGGTGTACAGTGGAAATCGACTCTCCCTTGTTAATTTCTAAATTAACAATCTGAGGAGGGTTTTTTTTCTTGTATATTATTGTTTTAATAAAAATAATAGAAAAGAAGAAAAGGATAAAAGTAAAACCAGAGAATGATTAAAGAATACCAAGAGAGTGTGGGATTGGTAATGTAATATAAGATGTTTTTTTAAATTATTTTTTATTTAAGAATATATTTAAATAGTTTAAGAATACAAGCGGAAAGCACTTGTCCCCATTGTCTTTTAAAAACTCTAATGCTCCAATACTTTCGGTGGAGTTTAGACTTTTTTTACATAACCTTCAACTCTGCTACAGTTGCTGTGGGGGTCAAGGAATTTCTATCCAAGGGCATCTAGGTTTTAAAAAGAAAAGGCAAAGAAAAACTGGCCCGTCCACCATTTCAAAAGATAAGCTTACTTGCTTTTTCCCCCGTCTCTCAATTGTCCCTGTTTTGTATTTAAAAAATTCTAATTAAATATTAAATGAACAAAAAAAAGGATTTTTTTAATTATTATACCCTTCCTCACAAAACACAACCTTCAACTCTACTATAGTTATGTGGTGGGCATAACATTATCAAAATAAATTAATAATCCGTGAGGTGATTTCATGACGGTACTATTCATTATGAACCCTCTCACATTTTATTATAAACGGAGTAGTGATTTTTTTCTTTTAATGCTCAAACATTTTTTTCTTTTAATTTTATCATTTTGTGGTCAAATTGATGGACAATTGTTTTTAGTTTGTAATGAAAGAATAAGATTAAAAGATAAAGGATCAGAGATAAAAAAAAAAATAGATGGTAATTTTAAAATTAACAAAAAAGTGCACTTTGTTTGAATTATAAATTTTCAATCCTTGTAATTTTTGAAAATTCATTTTTTTATTGATTTTTTTTATTTCTAGTCAATGAGAGAGAAGGTTGTTGGATTTTAATTGAAGAAAGAAAAAGTCATTAATTAACATCAATCTTAGCCATGTAAAAGGTTGATTTTGGTGTTAGTAAGATTTATTTGATGATGAGAATTTTATTTAGGTGTTTTTCATCTTTCTTCTTGTCTAATAGTTTTACTTAGGTGTTCTTGGTCTTTTTTCTTGTCTGAGAATTTTACTTAGGTGTTCTTTGTCTTTTGTAAAAGCAAAAAAGGTTAATTAAAGTTGCTTCTGGGTTTTTTTACCATTTACTAGGTTATTTAAGTCTATAAATAAATTTATCAAAGCTTTTAGGGTGTTTTCTAGGTGTTATGAGTTAAAAAGAACTTTTGGATATAAAATACCCTTATTCTAATTCGATCATTAATTTCTAAACAAGCATATCCATTTTTTTTTTTTGAATAAAGAGTGGATAGCAAATGATGCTTCATTTTCTAATATAAATATAGCAATACATTCTCTATATCCATTTTTTTTTTTGAATAAAGAGTGGATAGCATATCATCCACCCTTTAATATGAGAAATTAAGAGAGTTTAGCTTCTTTTCTATATACATAACCTTTAACTATGCTACATTCAATGATTTCTATCTAGAGGGGCATCAAGTTTTAAAAAGAAAAATCGGCTCAATCACCATATCAAAAGATGAGTTTACTTTCTCTCACTTATCCCCATTTTCTCTTTTAAAAACTTTCATTAATATTAAATTAACTAGAAAATACTAAATGAGAGGGGGTTTTTATTATAACCCCTCCTCACAAAACACTATTTATTTGATTAATAATTTTTTATTCTTTTAATTAATATTTTTTTATATAAAAAACAATTCATTTTTTAATATTAAATTTATTTTTTATTGATTTATCTCATTCTTATTGCAAGGATCACAAATTTAATGAGTTAACCTGATTTACTTGAGATTTTTTTCTTAAGTAACTTTTTCTTCTTAGTCTCATCATTTAATATTAAGTATATTGATAATTAAGCTTCATCATTGTTTCATTAGTTTTTTATTGAATTATTTCAACCTTATAATACATGAATAGTTCTTAATAAGTTAACCTGAGTTAACTTAGTTTGTATTTTGTACCTTTTTTTAATTGAGATTTTTTACAATTTCATCATTCAACATTGGATTGGTTAAGACTTGAGTTTTATGATTTATTTTAATTTATATTTTACAAGAATATCTTGGTTTTATGATCAAGGTTTAGGGTTTTAACATTTTAAATCGAGTTTTTTTATTTCTTTTCTAAAAAGTTATCCCAGTCTCATTACCTGGATCATTAGTCTTTCAACATTGAATTTATATTTTATTAATTTATCCTTGTTTCATGACTTGGGTAACGGGATTGGCCGGTTAAACAAGTTGACTCTTTTTTTTTCTCTTTTTTTAACTGGCTTCCCCCCCAATCTCATTATTTAATATTTAATTTAATTTATAATTAGACTTCATGATTTGTTTAGTTTGTTTTTTTTAATTGAATTAGATTGTTTTTTCAATTTCAACCTCCTTTAATTTTGTAATATGCCAAATTCGGTCACCTTTTTTTTTATTTCTATTTATTTTATTTGAGATAATTTTTAAAATTAATTTTTTATTTCATCCTCTGGTTTTTTTTTCTATTAGGTTTGATCCTCATTCTTTTAATTTTTTTTTTAATTTTTTAAATAATTTTTTTCACTTCATCCTTCAACATTAAATTAGTTGAGAATAGAGTTTTTTTTATTGAGCCAAGGTTTAGAAATTCACGAGTTACGAGTTTAAAAAATTAACATAAGTTTAAAAGATTTGCTCGAGTTTACTTGGGTGTCCCCCCTTTTTTAATCTTATGGCTTTCTAGTTTTATCCTTCAATATTTATTTAATTGAATATTAGGCTCTAGTTTTTTATTTTCTTTCTATTGGATTTCTCATTGATTTTAAAAATGATACGAGTTATCTTACTCTTCAACATTAGGTTGTTTGATAATTAAGTTTCATAGTTTTATTCTATTTGCTTTTGATGAGGTTGTCCAATATCGTAACTAGGTCACGGATTTTGTATACTGACCCGGTGGAATCGAGTAGGGTTTTTTTCAAAACTTTTTTGAGATTATATTTTATCTTCAATTCATCTTTCAATATTTTATTTACTAGAAATTAAGCTTTGAATGTTTTCACATTCTTATTTAAATTTTTCTTCATTATAAGATAAGATCCTTCAACATTTGATTTTTTTTATTTCATATTTCAACATTTAATTGATAATTCAATCTTATACCTATAATCATGGAGTTAATAGGTTAAACGGGTTTAACTCGCGTTGTTTTTTTAGCTTTGCCCTTTGATATTAGGTTATTTGATAATTGAGTTTCATGATTTTATTTAATTTTTTTTCTACGGGGTTACACCGATGTCATGACCAAGTTGTATATTTTGCATACTAACATGGATTAGCTCAATTTTATTTTTTTTTACCTTTTTTGAGTGCTATTTTTTTAAAAAAATTTTATAGCCGTGGTATTTGTCATTTGTGTTTTTCAATTAACCTATCTTATTAAACATAATTGAGTCAATGACACGAGTCTCAACTTTTTTTTGTTTTTTTATAAGTGCTTGCATTGTGTTAGTATCATTTCTTTATGTTGAAAAGAAATTGGGTCTACCAATGATATAACACGAGCCATCTATTTATTGTTACACTACTTTTTATGGATTTTTGGAGAAAAAACAACTAGTGAGTCAAGTATTTCTAACCAAGACATAACATAAAAAGATAAATTAATAAACTGTGAGGTGATTTTATGATAGCACCATTCACTATAAAGCCTTTCACATTTCATTATGAACTGGAGTGGTGATTTTTCTTCTTCTTAATTTTTTCATTTTGTAGTCAAATTGATGGCTAATTGCTTTTGGTTTGTTATGAAAGGGTAAGATTAAAAAGATTAGGGACCAAAGAGAAAAATAACAAAAAAAAGGTGGCAGATTCAAAATTAGCGAGAAAAGTTCACTTTGTTTAAATTATAATTTTTTAATCCTTCTAGTTTTTGAACACTCATTTTTTTAATGAAAATTACTTTTTTTATTTTCAATTATTGGTTTGAGAGATGAGAGAGAAGGGTACTGGATTCAAGTTGAAAAAAAAGAAAGTCATTAGTTGACATCGATCATAGCCATGTAAAAGGTCGATATTGGTGTTAATAAGATTCATTCGTCAATGAGAATTTTACATCTTCCTCAAAAGCAAAAAAAGGTTAATTCAAGTTGCTTTGAGTTTTTTAACTAATTACTGGGTTATTTGAGGTCATAAATGATTTATCACGGTCTATAAGGTGTTTTGTAGGTGTTATGGGTTAAAAATAAAATTAAAAAAGAAGAAGAATTTTTGGGTATAAAATACCCCTTATCTATTCCTATCATTAAATCTTGAACAAAATTGGGCATGTTTTTTTTAAAAAAGAAACAATTATTGAAAAAATATCAGAAATTCAAAAAAAAATATAATATAAAAAAATTATGATTTGGGATGAAATCAAACAAATAATAAATTTTTAAAAGTAAGAAGTGGTCTAAAATAGGTGAAATTAGGCCAACTATAATTTTGAGGATGAATTAGGAGTCTGATTGAAAATTAAATCGAAAAAAAGGTTGAATTTAGCCAAATTTGCTTTAGAGAGAGGTTGGAGAGAGAAATAATGTGTGAGAAAAAAACAAGGTTTGTAATAAAATTAATTACGTAGACTTATATTTATTATTTACTAATGAAAAAAAAATTCTTTTTGTCTAATTTGCTTTTTCCTGTTGAACAAGGAGGCAAATCATAATTTCTCAATTGAAAAAAAAAACAGGAGATTTTTTTTTAATTATACCTAAAATTTATTAAAAAAGAAAAAAAATTCAACAATAGAGTATCAAAGTATAAAATAAGAAGAAATCCAATAATTAATCTTAAATTTGTTAGAAAATGTTATGTTTAGTTAACGTATTTTTTTATTCTATAGTTCCTTTAATTTTTGTAATTTTAATTTTAGTTTAAAATTTTATTTTCTTGACATTTTAAATTCTTGAGCTCAAAATATAAGAGAGAAAGTCGTTTGAAAACAATAAAAAAAAGGGTGAAGTTTGTGAATGAGTACTTTTGAAAGACAAAATTTATAATTTTTTTATATTAATAAGTTTTATTACATGAGAGAAGCTTGATAGTGGTAGTTTATTTCTATAAACATGTCTGAGAAGTACATTGAGTTTCATTTAGATTTTTTTTATTTAGTTTATTTTTATTTTTTGAATAATTTTAAGATTTTATTTTTGATATATAAAGATTTTTATAGTGTTTTTAGATGAAAAAAAACCTGTGTTATTAAATATCACATGCAAACTTTTTAAAACATTATTGTAATCATTATTGTCCTCGTGGAAATGACATGGAATTGTAACATCACATGCAAAGAAAGTCGCCATTACTATCTTTGTCCTCGAGAAAATGACAGGGAATTGACCTCTTCTCACCATTATTTCCTTGCTTTCGTCAGGACCGCTGAAGTCAGGTAAAGTTTTTTTAGCTCTATATTCTATCTCGTGCTAAGAGGAACAGGAGAATGCTTTGAAAAGCAAGAACATGATTTTATGGCCTCCATCAGAGAGGTACTGTGTGGTGCTAAAAGACAAGGCAGAATAAGGTGCATGGTGGAGATAGACTCTCCCTCCCTAGTTAATTTCTATATTTCCATCAAACCTATTCTAGGGTTTGTTTTCTTGTATATTATTGTTTTAATAAAAACAATTGATTTGACTATTTATAAGTGAATTGAAAGACCAGCTATGCATCTAATAATTAAGAAGATAAGAAAGAAGAAAATGATAAAAGTAAAACTAGCGGAAGATTAATATATTGATATATTAAAATCATAAAAATATTAATTTAATATATTTTTAAACAAAACTCATGCAAATTCAATTAAAAAAACATTAAAAAAAATGTAAGGGAAAGATAAGGTTGAACAAGTGACGACAATCTAATGGCTTCTCGGATGACCTTATCTCCATGTCACAGGTCCTTTCTCTTAATTGTTTTCTAAATTTGAAACTGTAATTTGTAATTGTAATTCCCAGCATAGCGCATATGCGAGGGTAATCACAACAACTCAAGAGAAAAACAACACCCTATTAAATCAAATTAAAAAAAAACAATTTGATGCATCGAAGGAAGAAATAGAAAAACATGGAAGGACTGAAATGAAATAAAACCTTGTTGGATGCTATCAATTGCCTTGTTCTTTTAGCTTTCTGTATAATGTAATGGGCAGGTCTTATTACTTGAGTGTGTGATGCAAGAGATAGTCATTGCAGATTTTAGTTGCCTAAGTTTGATCCTTTGTGGAGCTCCTTGCAAGTCTTTTTTTTCACCTTATTCATAATTTTCAAAAAAAAAAAAACATTTACCGATCATAGCTTTAGATTAATGTGTTATTGGAAGCAAAGAGGAGCTAGTATCATTCGTGCAGGGTCACAGTGATCTTCATCAGCCTTCCATTCCTTTCTCTCTTTGCTAGGTGAGTACTTGTACATATTATTCTTTTATTTGTTTGTCATTATCTTTATAATATGCCTTTTATCTTAATTATGTCATAAATTTGCTTTTTTGTGGGAATTGCTGCTTTAAACTCATAAGTGTAAACTATTTTGTTTCAATGTATTCGTTAGATCGATGGTATTCTATCTTTCACTAATGAAATTCTGTTTATTGGTTTTGAGAAGGAAAAAAAAAGTATTTCTATCTTTGTTTTATGGAAAAAGCACATAGATCTATATATGAACTATATATATCGAAATTGAAGATAATAAAATTGAAACCAAATCAGCTTCATTAGATAAAGATGTTGTGTAAATAAGCGTATGATGTAGAGATAGTCATTACAGATTTTAGTTGGCTAAGATTGATCCTTTGTTGAGTTCGTTCCATTAATTATACTTCCTTGCAAGTCTCCTTATGCAGACTATCTTAATTATGTCATCAAATTACACTTTTTCTCCTCTTTTTAACATAAAGTCGTTCTTTTATAAATATTTTCATTAGAGTGATGATATTCTATCTTTCACTAAAGAAATTCTTTTTATTGGTTTTGAGGGGAAAAAAAAGTATTTCTATCTTTTTTATGGAAAAGCACAGAGATCTATAAACTATGGTGTAAATAATTGTTAGGGTAAGTGTGAATTTTAACACATGGCGTGGATAGATATTGATGAGGGAACAAAGGGATTAATTGTTTATCGTTCTACTTATACCTGGCCTTGTTGCTTTTGAAGCTGGCTTCCATACAGAGCTAAAGGCCTTCTTCCTTTTGTTCCTCTCGCTATATTTAATTATTGGACAGTCAGTACCAGTGCTTTCCGCATATATTTTCACAAATTAAGGTAATAAAATTACTATTCTCATTCTCTCATTGCCTATTTTACTTGTAAAGATTCACTCTCACACTCAGCATCCTCATTTCTCTAATTTTTCAGACTGGTGGAAAATGGCTATCGAATGTGTTGGTGGATCTATTGTATCTAAGATAGCAGAACTCTTGGTGGAACCAGCAATCAAGCAGTTCCGTTACATGTTCTGTTTCAACAATTTTGTTCAAGAATTCGATGAACAAATGATGAACCTGGCTTTGGCATTTTATCGTCTGCAAGATGCTGTCGACGTTGCTCAACGGAATGCTGAAGAAATTGAGATTGATGTCAACACATGGCTGGAAGACGCAAAAAACGAAATTGAAGGTGTGAAACGTTTGCAAAATGAAAAAGGAAAAATTGGCAAATGCTTTACTTGGTGCCCAAATTCGATGCGACAATTCAAGTTAAGCAAGGCACTGGCAAAGAAGACGGAGACTTTGAGAAAACTTGAAGCAAACTGTAAGTTTCCAAAAGTGTCTCACAAAGCACCTCTTCAAGACATAGAATTTCTTCCATCAGAGGGATTCACACCCTCGAAATCGTCAAAAGAAGCTTCCGAACAGATTATGAAGGCTCTCAAAGATGACAATGTCAAAATGATCGGACTGTATGGCATGGGAGGGGTGGGTAAAACCACCCTGGTGAAAGAAGTGGGCAGGAGAGCCAAAGAGTTGCAGTTGTTTGATGAAGTTTTCATGGTTACACTGTCCCAGAATCCAAATGTCCAAGGCATTCAGGATCGAATGGCAGAACGTTTAGGTCTGCATATTGACGAAAAGACCAAGGAAGGGAGAGCAGATCGATTGTGGCAGAGACTGAAGACAGAGAAGAAGATGCTTATTATCCTGGATGATGTTTGGAAAGATATTAACTTGAAAGAGATAGGGATCCCATTTGGTGATGCTCACAGGGGTTGTAAAATTCTTCTAGCAACACGTCTTGAAAACATATGCTCTTCTATGGATTGCCAGGAAAAAGTGTTTTTAAGAGTCCTATCCGAAAATGAAGCATGGGCTTTATTCAAAATCAATGCAGGTTTACGTGATGAGGACTCTGACTTGAACAGAGTGGCAAAGAAGGTTGCGAGAGAATGCCAAGGCTTGCCTATAGCACTTGTGGCAGTGGGAAAGGCTCTAAAAGGTAAATCTAAAAATGAGTGGGAAGTAGCATCTGAAGAGCTCAAAAAATCTCAATCTCGGCACGTAGAAACATTTGATGACAGAAGAAATGCATATGCATGTCTTAAATTGAGCTATGATTATTTGAAGCACGAGGAAACCAAGTTATGTTTCTTGCTATGTTGTTTATTTCCAGAAGATAACAAGATTCCAATCGAGGAGTTGACGAGATATGCAGTTGGCTACGGGTTATATCAAGATGTGCAGTCCATTGAAGGTGTAAGGAAACGAGTTTATATGGAAATCGAAAACCTCAAAGCTTGTTGTATGCTGTTAGGAACTGAAACTGAAGAATATGTGAAAATGCATGACTTGGTTCGTGATGTTGCTATTCAGATAGCATCATCAGAAAAATACGGATTCATGGTGAAGGCTGGCATTGGGTTGAAGGAGTGGCCAACGGGCAATAAAAGCTTTGAAGGCTGTACAACAATCTCGTTAATGGAGAATAAACTAGCAGAACTTCCTGAAGGATTGGTGTGTCCACAGCTCAAAGTTCTATTGTTAGGACTGGATCGTGGTTTGTATGTTCCAGAGAGTTTTTTTGAAGGGATGAAAGCAATTGAAGTTTTGTCTCTAGAGGGAGGGTGTTTGTCATTGCAATCACTTCAATTCTCGACGAACCTTCAATCGTTGCTGTTGTTCGAGTGTGAATGCAAGGACCTTATCTGGTTGAGAAAGCTGCAAAAACTTAAGATTCTTGGTTTTACAGGGTGCGACTCTATTAAAGAATTACCTGAAGAAATTGGGGATCTCAAGGAGTTAAGGTTGTTGGATGTTACAGCTTGTGAATTCCTAAGAAGGATTCCTGTGAATTTGATTGCAAGGTTG
>NW_011500786.1:7023-15301 GCF_000495115.2 Populus euphratica | reverse complement strand
TCTACAGAACCTGGAAGAGATGGAGATTTATTTTTATGTCAATTTAAAGCAAGTATTTTACAGTGGAGAAGGAGATGACATCATCGTCAAGTCTAAAATTAAAGATGGCATCATTGACTTCCCTCAGCTAAGAAAATTGTCTTTTTTTTCCGTATCAAGTTGCAGCTTTTTTGATCCAAAGGATTTCGCTGCCCAACTGCCTTCTTTGCAAGGGTTAACCATTGATGGCCTCGAAGAAGGGGGTAATTTGTTGGCACAGCTTCAAGTATGTCCTTTATATTTCTCCATTTTTTTTTCTTTTCTAATTTAAATTGTCAGCTTCAATACATTGTGATAATTTGTTCTATCTTCCTCCAAATTTCTAAAACTAAAGTAATTGATAAGTTCTTTAACCATCCACTGAATTTAATTGATGATTTAAATTGGCTTAGGAAGTTAGACATCAATTACTGTAATGTAATTTCTTATTTCTGCCTTCATATTTCTAAAACTAAAGTAATGGATAAACGGTAGCAAATCCTTTAGCCATCCACTAAATTTAAAAGGAGTGAAATTGAGGCTTCGTATTTGGTTTATTTTTTCTAAACAATTAGAGTTAAAAAGCAAAAATTGAAATTTTCTTTTTAAACACAATTTTTTCTCATTCAAAGAACTTCAAAGCACCAAATTTGTATTGAATTCAAAAAACATATTTTTTTAATATTTTTTTCATTTTTTTTACAATTTGTTTTCACTTTTTTTTTATGAAAAAAATAATTTAAATGATACATAATCAAGCATTTTTATTAAAACATTTTACTAATATGTAAAATTCAAATTATTTTCTTTTATATTTTTATTTTTGGAAAATGTCATAATTGTTTTTTTATTATAAATCGAATATAAAAAATTAATTTTTTGAGTTAAAGTGTAATTTTTAATGATTGCTTTTAATTTAACTAATATAAAATAATAGTTTGTATTCAGATTATCATGAATATGAAAAAATATGATTTTATATTCTCATGACCCGTTGCCTTGTCTATCTATATCTTCTTGTTGATAAGTATTTCGGTATTGGGGATAATTGGTTCATCTATTTAACAAAATTATATAATAGTTTCAAAGTCCACAAAAATTACTAGGAATTATATCTAACAAATTGGTACCCCTGTTTTCTTTTGATGCAGGGGTTTACAAGTTTGGAAACATTGAGGTTGTCCTCCCTGCGTGTGCCTGACTTGAGGTGTCTATGGAAGGGTCTCGGGCCATGCAATTTGACTACTTTGGAGGTGAAAAGGTGTAAGAGACTGACACATGTATTCACAAACAGCATGATTGCTAGTCTAATTCAACTGGAATTTCTAGAGATATCAGACTGTGAGGAATTGGAGCAAATCATTGCTAAGGATAATGATGATGAAAAGGATCAGATATTTTCAGGAAGTGATCTCCAATCTTCATGCTTCCCTAATTTGTGTCGACTTGAGATCACAGGATGCAACAAGTTGCAGAGTCTCTTCCCGATAGCCATGGCTTTCGGTCTCAAAAGGCTTGAAATACTTGAAGTAAGGGAATCCTCTCAATTATTGGGAGTATTTGGGCAGGGTGATCACGCTTCACCTGCCAATCTTGAGAAGGAGATGGTGCTCCCTGATCTGCAGGAGTTGTTGCTTGTACAATTACCAAGTATTTCCTGCTTTAGTCTCGGATGTTCTGATTTCTTGTTCCCTCATTTGAAGAAGTTGAAGGTGGATGGATGCCCAAAGCTAACCACAATATTTGGTACCACATCAAATGGTTCAATGAGTGCTCAATCAGAGGTGCTGTATATTTGACATGATTTCTTGCCTCTCGTTTAGTTTTAAAAGTGCACAATAAGTACTATGAATTACATCTAACAAATCGGTACCCTTGTTTTCTTTTGATGTAGGGGTCTATGAATTTGAAAGAAAGATCTATTGAAAACATGGAAGGAGTACAAGATTTAATGCAAGTTGGATGTTTGATAACTAATCGAAGAGGTGGGCATGAACTTTCAATCGTGAGTTTGGAAACATTCTTGAACTTATTGCCAAACTTGAGGTGTATTTGGAGAGGTCTCGTGCCGAGCAATTTGACTTCTTTGAAGGTGAACGAGTGTAAGAGACTGACACATGTATTCACAAACAGCATGATTGCTAGTCTAGTTCAACTGGAATTTCTAGAGATATCAGACTGTGAGGAATTGGAGCAAATCATTGCTAAGGATAATGATGATGAAAAGGATCAGATATTTTCAGGAAGTGATCTCCAATCTTCATGCTTCCCTAATTTGTGTCGAATTAAGATCAGAAGATGCAACAAGTTGAAGAGTCTCTTCCCGATAGCCATGGCTTCAGGTCTCAAAAAGCTCCAAGGACTTAAAGTAAGTGAATCCTCTCAATTATTGGGAGTATTTGGGCAGGGTGATCACGCTTCACCTGCCAATCTTGAGAAGGAGATGGTGCTCCCTGATCTGCAGTGGCTGATTCTAGAAAAATTACCAAGCATTCTCTACTTCAGTCATGGATGTTATGATTTCATATTCCCTCGTTTGTGGATGTTGGAGGTGCGTCAATGTCCAAAGCTGACCACAAAATTTGATACTACATCAAATGGTTCAATGAGTGCTCAATCAGAGGTGCTGTATATGTGACATGATTTCTTGGCTCTCTTTAAGTGTTTTTATTTCTTGTTTCCCTCACTAATAAGACTTACAAGTTAGAATGTATATGCCATGCTTGAATTGGTTTTGCAGGTATCTCAAGTAGCTGAGGATGCCAGCACTTGTTGCTCCGTGCCAGCCAGCACTTGTTGCTCCGTGCCAACCAGCACTTGTAGAACGTGGGCCCGAATACATGGATGGGAAGGGGAAGAGGAAGAGGATGAAAGGTGGTCATGATGATTGAGTCAGATGATAAGTTAATATGGACTTTGGACTTTGAAGAACATGCTCATAATTCATTCTTGCAGGTAATATGGCTGCAACTATTTATCTTCCATGCTTCTTTAAATGGTTAGATTAAATCAACAAATAAGATATGCCTGGATGATCTTTGTTCTGGATGTTTGCATTAGGTTGGTTGGTTACCTATGTGATGATCAACTCGACATTGGTGGGAAGTAATTCCAGCTGTTTCATTAGCTACAACAATTTGTCTTATTTCATGTGTTTGTTGTGTGAACTTCCAGAAATAAGGGTAATGTAATGTTATGTGTTAGTAATTTATTGTGTGAACCTCAAGAAATAAGGGCTTCTGTTTGTTTGCCCATTTGTGTTTCTTTTCAAGTGTCCGAACCTTCAAAAACGAAAGGCATAATGTTTACTCATTTGTGTGCTATTGTTTAATGTTTGGATTCTCATTCTCCTCATTTTGATATTCTATTTCTTATTTCTTCCTTCAGATTTCTAAAACTAAAGTAATGGATAAATCCTTTAGCCATCCACTGAATTTAAAAGGAGTGAAATTGAGGCCTTTCCGCCAATTAATAAAAAATGGTTTTTATCAGATTTTCTTAACAAATAGAGTCAAAAAGTAAAAATTGAAACTTTCTTTTTAAATACTATTTTCACATTAAAAGAACTTCAAAAGCAACAAATTTGTAATTAAACAAATATATTTTTGTCTCTTATGTATTTGTTTATTCTAACTTAAAATACTAATTAAACAGTCTAATTTTTTTAATTTGATTTATGATTTAAAAAAAAACATTTGATTATCACAACATAGAATAAAAGTTTAAAAAAATAAATGACGGCAATCCCATTAATAAATTTGTGCTACAAATGACAAAATAAAAACAAACTCAGCAAACAAGATCAGTCCTAATTAATAATTAATTTTGTCAACTGTTGGCCTATTCCAAACTATGAACCTTTCCAAAGTAATTGCTTTTTTTTTTTTTAATTTGTTTTGGTGTAATTGCATTGATTGGTTGGTTGATTGAATGAGTGGTGCAGGCTCCATTTTCATTTCCTTTTGGCATTACGCAAAAACATCCCTTTCAAGTTACAAAACGACGTGCAGCTCAGTCTCAGTCAATGCCTTCATTGCCGACCGCCTTCAAAAAATCAACTGCTTAGTTAGATTCGTCCTTGGCTTGCTTAGAGCGACAGCCAAATTAAATGACAGCCACCGAACTGTTTGACATGTGGCCTAGAATGGTGTTCACAATTAGCTAATTTTTTAATTCTCTTAATTTGATTAATTTAATTAGTTACGGTGGCCGGTAGACAGTATCTATCAAGTTAAGATAGTTGGTGTTTGATAATTGAAGGTGATTAGTTACTTATACTTATAAAAAATATTATTTGATAAATATGAGAATTTTTAAATTTTTTAATATTTATGTAGTGAAAGAAAGTATAATGATATTTTAGAGAGATAAATTTTAAAAATATATAATCTAAAAATATTAAAAATATAAAAATTATAAACCTTAAACTTTGAGGATTTATGTGATATTTATAATTTATAAGTCTTGTTTTTGTTTTTAAAAAAGAAAATAGTTTTATTTTTGTGATATTTTGAGTTATATTTTATTTAAAATAATATATATTTAATTAATATAAAATATTAAAGGATTTGTACAGGAAATTAATTTTTTATATAAATAAAATATTGGGCCTAAGCCTAGTAGAAGTGAAAAATAAACTTACGAACAAGGTATATTAATCCAGGCAGCGCTTGTAAAAACCTAGAGCAGTTAGGCATTTGGGAGTTTTTTTAAGCCAATTAAATTTTGGTCTAAAGCAAATAGAAGTGATAATCTCTTCTTTTGTTCTACTGAAATAATTGATGTATTGTTTAGGCTGGGAATTAATTTAGCTCCTCTTGTTTACCTAGAAAATTGGGGGAAAGTAGCTGAAATAATTTAAAACCATTTAAGAATTTTTTTCAGTTTAGTTTAGTCGTTCTCTTTTCTGTAGTTTCTCAGATACCAAACATGTTGTTATGTGTTGAATAAATAGGTAACCACCAATTAAAGCAGAAGGAACAATATTTGTGTTTGAATCCAGAGAAAATTGAGTAGGAAAATAAAGGGTAATTTTTGCATTTTATGAAGTTTATTTTTCTTAGTTATGATGATTTATTGTTCTGGAGGTCCCTAAAAGTAGAATAATGGTCCCCAAATTTACAATGTTTTCCTGCAATCACACAGTGCCTTTTTTTAAACTGCTCAATTATTAATCGCTTGGTGTCTTCTTGTCCGTTCCGTTGACATCTACAACCACATGATGAGCTTGTTATTGTGCTCAATTAAAGCTCGATCTTCGAAAGCTCAATCTTCGAATCTTCTTC
This sequence comes from Populus euphratica, assembly GCF_000495115.2. NCBI lineage: Eukaryota > Viridiplantae > Streptophyta > Magnoliopsida > Malpighiales > Salicaceae > Populus > Populus euphratica. Next base: position 9,998 of record NW_011500786.1, on the reverse strand, counting down.
TAAAATATTTAATTTTGCTATGTTATTTATGAAAATGTAATTCATTATTAAACCCTAAAAACTTCTATAACTCCATTCTCAATCCCAAATTTTTTACTTGATTTTGTCATAAGTTTTGATTTAAATCAAAAGTTAATTCTAGTCAAAACTCGTACCAAATATAATTTAAATTTTGACTTAAATCAAGATTTGTTATAAAATTGAGTCAAAGCTTTACTTTATTAAAAAAATAAAATTTTAAAATTTTAACTTATGATATAATTTTTTCTTGAGTAAAAAGTAAAAAAAAAAACATCTTAAATTAATTTACAAAACTGAACCATATACAATCAACTAAGTCTGCCCTTTTCCTACCAGTAAAGATGACAGATCTAGTTGACAAGTTGGCTAAGATTTATGTGAATGAAGTTGTAAGGTTTCATGGAGTCCCGACATCAATTGTTTCAAATCGAGACCCAAGATTTACTTCATGTCTTTAGCCGAGCATATAGCATCCTTAAGAACAAATTTGAGTATCAGTACTGCCTTTCATCTGCAAACTAATGGCCAATCTGAGAGAGTTATTCACATCCTAGAAGATTTACTAAGGGCATGTGCTTTGGAATTTGGTGGAAACTGGGAGGACCACCTGTTACTAGTAGAATTCACGTATAACAACAGTTATTAAACAACAATTGGAATGACCCCATTTAAAGCTCTTTATGAAAAAAAGTGTAGGACACCCTTGTGTTGGGAAGAAGTTGGGGACAAAAAGCTATATAGGGCAGAATTAGTACAAATCACTCCTGAAAAAGTGAGGATTATTAAGGATCGAATAAAGGTGGCTTAGGATAGATAGAAGAAGTATACAGATATTCGAAGAAGACCACTTGAATTTTGTCCTAGAGATAAAGTATTTCTGAAGGTAGCTCTATGAAAGCACATGCTAAGATTCAGCATGAAGGGAAAGTTAGCCCTGAGGTTCATTGGACCATTTGAAATCCGAAAACGTATCGGACCTGTAGCATATGAAATAAACTTGCCCTCACAGTTGGCTAAGGTTCATAATGTATTTCATGTTTCTTTTCTGCGAAAAGCCGATGTAGACCCTTCGAGAATGTTACCTCAAGTGCCAGTGGAGGTAAAAGAAGACTTAACACTTAAGGTAAGACCAATAAAGATACTCGATTGGGGCGAGAAAGAACTTCATAATAAGAAAGTTCCCATCATTAGAGTCTTATGGTGAATCTCACAAATCAAGGAAGAAACATGGGAGAGAGAATTAGAAATGAGACAAAAATTCCCCGACTTGTTTATAAATTCAAGTACATCACTCAAATTTTCAGGACAAAATTTCTATTAGAAGGGGAGAATGTAAACTTTAAGAAAAATAAATAAATAAAAGTGAAGAAATTCATGCATATGGTTAAATAAAAAATAGGAATTCAAAAATTTTTGAATATGAATTTCTGGATGAAATAATTCGAGATATTATAATGAACCCAGTACTATTAAGGTTTGGATTTAATTGAAGATAAAAAAATACACTTAAAGGAAAAAGGGGTCCTAAATGCAAATAAGAGAAAATATAGAGTATAAATACTCTCTCCTTACCAAAACAAAATCAGTAGGAACCATAAAGAGAGAAAATAGGGAGTTTTATAGCCATTCTTGAAAAATCAAGAGAGAAACACTAACATTTCAAGAACTCATCCAAGATTTAGAGCTTATAGATGGGATAAACACTTGAAAGCGAAGGATTACCAAGAAATTGAACAAGAAGAAAAGAAAAGAGGGAGTTGAAAATGTTCAACTGGTCGAAGATCAAGATCTTAATTTTTAGCAGGTAAGGTATTCTAAACATGAGCTTAAAAAAAATTCATTTTTAAATTTGATAAAGAATTGATGCCTTAATATTGAATCATAGGTTAGGGTTCTTAGACATAAATTAAGGAAAAAGTACTTATTATTAAGATTAAGTTAATTTATGTGTGTGGTATGTAGTTTATGAAAGTATTGTGTGAAGGGGAGGGGGAGACAACTCTGGACAGACTTGCCTCTTGACTTTCAATGAGATTTTGGATAAGAGGATGAGGGAATTAGGATTGGATTCCTCATAGAAATTATAGATTTGAATGTTAGCTAACCAAGGAAACTAGTCTTACTTAATTTAAAGATGTAGAACTCCAGTTATGGGTTACCAACCGAAACTAAGTCGTGACTGATTATGTAGGGTAGTAGAACTGATTAGTTGATGAGCAATTTTGACTATCTTGAAGGTAGAACTAGGTTCTCCTTCCTTAGAGAACTGGTAGTCTTGTGTCTTAGCTTTCTAATGAGATCCATCTCACTTAAAATGGAGTTTTAGAACTTTAGATATAGTTAAAATTTGATGAGCATTCAGATAGTAACAATTGAAAGTTAGATGATAATTGTTCAAAGTCAGATAGTAACAGTTGGAAATTGAACAGTAACAGTTTAAAGTCATACAGTAATGGTTTAAAGTCAGACAGTAACAGTTGGAAATTGGACAAGAACAATTTAAAGTCAGACAGTAATGGTTCAAAGTCAGACAGTAACAGTTGAAAAATTAGACAGTAACAATAGACTTTCATATGAATATTATAAATAAGAATATTAAAGAATTGAGTCATACAAACGCTTACACATTGAGATACTAACTTTGATAATATATATGATATATGTATGTATATTATTATGAGGAAATGAACATGTATAGCATGTAACATATGAGTAATGGCTGAATATGAATTCTCTATAATATCGGCTTTTAGGAAACATAACCTAAAAACTTCCTTATGATTCAGGAGGAGCAACCAAGATTGGATCTTCTGTTAGGGAAGGTTGTGAGATAGGTGATTAGTACTTAAAAGTGCATTTTTATCATGGTTTTATATCATCATTTTGCACTTGAAGTATCAATAACTCCTTAACCAAAGCATATTTTATAATAATATATCTAATAATACAAGATA
>NW_011500786.1:0-1222 GCF_000495115.2 Populus euphratica | reverse complement strand
TAACCTCCCTGTGGTTCGACCTCGGTCTTGCCGGGTTATTTATTACTTCGACACTCCTGCACTTGGGAGAAGACATCAATCTTTTCGTCGTGTCAATAGGTGAAGCAGGTGCGTGATTTTCCTCCTATTTGCACTTATATAATTTAAAATTCGTTAGGTGAATGCAATTATAATAAGTGTCGTGTTCAATGTAAATAAAATCTAGTGTAAATACAAGATTAGCTTCAGCTAATGGCATCCGTGATAGGATTGCCGGGATATGAATTACAAGATTAGCTTCGGCCAATGGCATCCACGATATGATTGCCAAGAGATGATTTACATGATTAGCTTAGGCTAATGGCATCCATGATCCCTAATTGGCTATCAAATTTCAATAATTATGCAATTAACCCTCTTATTTGACCAAATCAACTCTTTAAAATTATAATTGAACCCCTTAACTTTAATTATTTTCAATAAAAACTGAAATTGACTTAAAAAATCAATTTTCTTGCAATCAAACCCTCCATAAATTCACTTAAACCTTGGGTAAAATTTAATTGAGTCTATAAATATCTGATTTTGAAGTTTTCTTTCTTAACTTGAATTTTTTTTTATCAACAAGGGTCTTATCAGTAAAAAATATAATATCAAATTTCAATTCTTGTATTTCTGAACCTTCTCAACCAATTCTTAGCTATTTTTATGGTATTCCAATATCATTTCCTCACTCTTATTATTATTATTATTATTATTATTATTATTATTATTATTATTATTATTATTATTCCTTCCAAATATATTTTTTGATAAGTATTTTTTGTATCTTTTTTATTTTTTGTGGGGAATCCAAAAAAGGGTAACAACACTTTCTAAAAGTATTTTTTTACTTGAATTAAAATAATTTTTTTAATTTTTTTATTTATTACATCGTATATTAAAATTATAAAAAAATACTATAAAAAATATAAATTTAATATTTTTTAAAATTATATATATTTTTAAAATAACCTCGAACAAAATTTTAAACATAAAACAAAAGAGCATTACAAACAAAATGAAGTTGCAGGCTGATATTTAAGTTTGCATTTATCGGCCATGTACATATCCGCGTTCAAGCATATGACTTTTGCCAAAAAAAAAAAAAAACAAATGGTACCCGACCGTTTGAGTGTTCCTTGCTCATCATGCTTATTTGATTTTTGAAAATCCGCCTATAATATTTAAAACAAACAAAAAA
>NW_011501383.1:43153-45133 GCF_000495115.2 Populus euphratica | reverse complement strand
TTTTAAAAAAATAAAGTTTTTTCAAGTTTAAAAAAATATATTATTATTGGTATGTAGATAAATTTTGACACGTTTTCGAAAAGATTAATATGAATAAATGGTGATTAGATATTTTTTAATTCTAATATTATCATTGACAAATCATTACAAATATTTTATTTTTTAATATGTAACACTAATTTTTTTTATAAAATATTTACACATCATTAACTCATTTTAAAAAAAATCAATAACTTGAATTATAATTCTGACTTGTAAAATTAAATAGTTTTATTTAAACAAGAAAAAAAAATAAAAAATCATAAAAAAATATTCAATTTGCTTCTTATAAAGAAATTAGCAACGATAACTTGTAATTTTTTTCAGGAATAGAAAAATAATTATTTAATTTTCAACTAATTTAAAAAAAAAAAAACAATGAGTAAGAACAAGCTAATATAATAGTCATGTAAACTAATAATAAGGTCTTATAGTTTTGCACTACATGTAGACATGTAGGACTATATAACATATTAATTAAATCAATATTGATGTTTTATCTCGGCGAATTCGATTGTTTTAAAAATGTTTCTACATACAAATTAATTATGTTTTATATACTAATTATGTTTTAAGGTTCCATAACCTTATTTTAAATAAAAGTTAAAATTACTTGGTGGCCATCAAAACCAGTCTTTCTTTTTCAAAAAAAAAAAAAAAAAACGGAGAGTGCTGAATGTTATAGGAGACCGGACACTTGGACCAATAAATGAGGTAATTCATCATCCACTCTACTTAAGACTCGTGTTCTTCATATACGTTATCTTGAAAATCAATTATTGTTATTATTTTTTTTATTCAAAAGAAAATGAAAAACTATTCTGCAGGGTTGGTTTCTCATGAAATTTATTTTGTAACGGTGCAAGGACACATGTTTTTTTGTTTTTTTATTTCCTTCTTAAAATTCAGCTCTACACTAAAAGCGTCAACTGAATATTTTTCTTTCATTTTTTTCTGTATTAGAAAGCATATTAATTTTTTAATAGCCGTCATTTCCTATGTCGCAGGGCAAAAAAGTGGAATCATATTAAAAAAAAAAATGAATTGAATTAAGAAAGTAAATTAACATTGTCACCAAAAATATAATCAAAGAATTGAAAAAAATAAAAATATAATCATCCTCTGTTTTTTTTTCTCTACTATCATGATCACGATAATAATGATTTTCAGAATTGAATATGATAATTATTTTTATTCAGATTTTTTTTCTATTGTTTATGCTAGCCATATGATATATTGATATTAGCTTTTAAAATTTGTATTTTATCTCTAATGCCAATCAATAACTTACTTAATATTTTATTTTATTTTATTTTAACTTTTTTCTTTTACTATCCTAGTTTTTACAATATTCATTTTATTGATTTAATTTAATTTTCATATTTTCCAAATACTACCACGTTAGGAGAAAAATGAAGTTGTGGTAACCAAATTGATATTTAATAAAAAGCTAGGTACTAAATATGCATTCTCTTTTCCAACCCGAGCCCGTAATTTTTGCTCGAATCTTTAATTTTCATATGGTTTTGATAGATTTTAAATTCTTACTTCAAATATAATTCTCTTTTTTTTGGATCAATTAATAATCCTATCATATATGATTTAAAAGCTTAATATATCTAGTTTTTATATCAATTTTAATAACAGAATAATTTCATATATGAATTTAAATATATCTTAAATAGCATATAAAGATCTAGTTAGATAAATTTAATAAGATTTGTTTAATAATTTTAATTCTTTAAAATAATATATTTTCTTGTATATAGTTGCAGAGATGGTCAATTTCACAACATTAATCAATAAATATTTTAAAACTAATTTTAGACATAACTTGTCGGTATTAGTACTCAACAACAAAAATTACAAGACTCCATGCACACTCACTAAATCTAAGGTTGTTTCTTCAATTTTAAGGGCGGGGGTGATCAAAAACTAAAA
>NW_011501383.1:6011-39791 GCF_000495115.2 Populus euphratica | reverse complement strand
CGCTTGTTTTTGCCGTCGCCATGGCTGTTATTCTTGCTGTCGTAATTGCTTGCTAGATTAAAGGCACTCCAATTGCTTTTTATTTTTATTTTTTACTGTTTTCTTCCTCCCTTTTCAATTTCTACCACCTTTTAATATACGTATTTTTTTTTTATTTTTTTCTTAATAATTTCGAGTGTGACCCCATGTTTTACTACGTATTAGCAGATAATAGTCATTTGAGCATTTAGCAGGCTCAAGTAACGAAATGTACTCAAATAGAACAAAACTAAAAGTTTAAGTATTGAAATTATAATTCTCCCTAATTTTGAGTCGAATTTACTTTTTATATGTGAGTACAAAACTGATAAGTGTTAATTGGTGCTGTTCATATCAATATTTAACTATATCAAGTGTTGGAATGTGCTCAAATATAGGGATAAAAATCAAATATTAGTGACATGAATGAATAAAATAAAAAGATTAGTGATAATGTTCAAAATATTTAATATGATTAAGAATAAGGGTTTTTTTTAGTGCTTAAATAGTGGGTAATCACACATTCACTTTAACATCTTATTTTTCAGGTTTCGTAAAATTAGTGGGTGGTGATAAAAGACCCAACACCTATAAATTTTTTTTTTTTGTGGAATATAAAAATCATTTGATGATAAAATTAGTAATTTTTAATAAAAAATTAAAATAAATAAAAAAATAAACTTTTAATTTTAAGAACATGAATGTTTATTCTTATTTTAGATGATAAATACTTTGAAAATAAAATATTTAATAATATTATTAGATTAAAAAATTATGAATTTTTAAGCATATACAAAAGACACTAATAGATCAGTTATAAATTTAAAGAAAATAAAAATAAGAAGGTGTGCTTGTGCATAAAATAATAATCAAAGGCACAGGAGGACGTTGAAGTGGAATCCGGCGGCTTGAGCGACGGCGAAATAAAATATAAAGCTAAAGGTAATGAATGGCTCGGCTAGCACGAAGCACTGAGGCTGTACAGGAAAGCTGAATTTATGGGATTTGACGCTTTGAATGAGCTGTAAACGCGGGACGGCCATGACTATCATGTTAATGACGCTCGAGGTTTGCAATTTTGAATTCTCTTGATCTCTTGAATATTCAGCCCACATGAGTTTTATCTGTTAAGTCAATGTTTAATTGTTTTTTTTAATTGCACAATCTAGATTTTTAGACAATAAATAAAGCCTTATTTAGTTAATTATTCTTTAAAAAATGACAAACATTGTCCCTTGGGTGGATGGTGCCTTCCCAAGGGGAGAGAGAGTTCTTTTTTTTTTTTTCTTTTTGAATTGACGTGTGATAAATAATGAACATGTCAAATGTATTTATATTGTGTTGGGTAGTCTTAGTATCTTTTAAAAAAATTAAAAAATTAAAAACTTACTTTCAATGTTTTCAACTTTCAATGTAATTATTTTAAAATTATTAATTTATTTTTATAATCTAGTCTACATTAATTTGTTTTTTTAAAAATCAAAATACTTTACTAAATACACTGTTAAAAAAACAATGACCCCCTCCGATTTTCTCTCTCACTCAGTGGCTCAAACTCTCCAGCACACATCTATTCAAAAAGCAAAAATAAGTGGTGACCAAGTGGTAAGAGTTTGAGATTAAGGGGTTTGCTCCCTCTGGATCCCAGGTTCGAATTCTTGGTTGCTCATATGATAGCCACTGGAGGCTTACATGGTCGTTAACTTCAGGATCCGTGAGATTAGTCGTGGTGCGCGCAAGCTGACCCGGACACACGTTAATAATAAAAAAAAAAACAAAAATACAAAAGAAAAAACTCTCTCTCGCACACCTAATAAAAACCTAGCCTCATTTTCCCTTAAAAAGGGCAACAAAGCCGCGCTGTCACTAACCAACTCTCCCTGGATCCTCACGACAATCCTTCTTCTCCACCGTAAGCAGCTTTTGACAAAACCAAGCTCAACAACCTTTCCCTCCCATTGATCCCAGCCATGACAACACCTCTTCCACCGAAATGACATAACCACTCTTCCCTTTCCCTATCTTCACAAATAGAACCAACCACCACAAGACAACCCACAAACCTCCACAAAACAGCCTCATACAATAACATGGCATATCCACCTCAAATCAGCTAAACAACAACTTCTTTGTATTTCTCCTTGTGATCGGCGTCAACCACCACTCGAGGCACCAACAACAAGCCAACGGACGGACCCATTATATATTCCATCCAACTACTCTAGTTTCACCGTGTAGAGCTTCAACAATCATTTTCCTCACTTCACCGCGAGCTTTCAACAGACCAACCAAGGTTGTTCTCTTCCATCCACGGCAGCAACAAGAATTGATGCCTGAATCACCAAGTTCTCTTCCTCCGCCTTCCATGGCATTAATAAACAAAAAAAAAAAAACAATTGAGAGAGGAAGAAATGACCAGTTTTTCCCGTGCTTGTTGTTGGCGGCACTACCAGTGTAGGAGCAAAGAGGAGACTGAGACGTTTCAGATCCAGCACCTTACGTTACTCTAGCAGTAGTGGCGCGTGAATTCTCGCGTCGCCACTGTTCCAGTGGTCCTCTGGCTTGTTTCCAATAACTCTTGAACACGCTAAATACCTTGAAAGTTCAATTCATAACCTTATATTTTTAAGCAAACTGATTAATGTTGTGAATTTTGAAACAAAATCTTATATATAATTTTTGGATTGTTACGAATTATTTTTTAGGTTATGATTGTTTTCCAAACATTATATGATATTGCATTAATTATGTTTGAATTTATGTTAATTTATTAGAATTAGCATAAAAGTTAAATAAAGTTTATAAAATTAATAAGATTTGTATTGATTTTTGGTATGCATCAAAGTTGATAAAGATAATTCATCTGGTGCTAATATCATGTTTGAAATAGTTTGATAAAAATATTTTATTTGTCTTGCTAAATATATTCTTAATTTAGTTTTTAATAATTTATTATTTTTTAAAAGATTATTTTGTAATTAATTTTGAATTCCCTGTTTTTTATTATTTTTTTATATTTAATATTTGAAATTATGATTTACATGTGAGATTTTTTTTATATTAAATAAATGATTCCCTTCCACAAAAACAATAAAAATATTTCTTTAAAAAAATATGCAACTTTATTTTAAATTGCATGTGGCCAAGTCTTTTAAAAATAAAAAAAATTTCATGTTTGTATAATTAATAAAAAAAATACAAAATATAATTTAGCATCTTTAAATACCAAATTCAAGAAAAATTATTTTATTAACATCTTTATATGTATTTTTATATTTAATAATTAGTTTGTTGAAGCCACGAGGAATTTAGTTTGGGCGAGAACGTATCCAGACCCAACTTGGGATTAGACGTGTACGCGTCCAGACCCAACTTAGGTTTTGGTGTAGTTATGTCAAGCTTCACTTGAAGATTGATGTGGATGTGTCCACGCCCAACTTGTATTGGGTGAGGATACACCTAAACTTTTAATTATAATAAAAATAAAGTAATTATAACCCAAATAATATTATTTTTAATATTAATACTCTTAATCATAATAAAAATAAAAATAATTAAAACACAAATAATACTATTTGTAATATTAATACTCTTAATCATAATAAAAATAAAAATAAAAATAAAAATATTATTTTTAATATTAATACTTTTAATCATAGTAAACATAAAAAATAATTATAACACAAACAATATGTTCTTTAAATATTAATAATATTTTTTTTTCAAATTTACTAATTATTTTATTCATAATATTAATTATAATAAAAATAATAATATTTATAATGTAAATAATTATATTAAGAATTTAAAGGATGATTACAACACAAATAATAATATTTTTATATTAATACTTCGAGTTATAATAAAAGTAATAATATTTATAACATAAATAATAATAGTTTTTATATGAACACTTTGAATTATAAAAGAAAAAAAATAATATTTATAACACACATTATTATATAAACACATATGTAGTTAGGTGTGAACGCGTCTGAATCAAAGCGCCATGTGATGGTGAGGCTTCCATAGCTAATTAGGTCTTTTGCCAAGATTCAAACGCCAAGTGGTGCTTAGGTCTACCCCTTATATAGGAGCTGTCTAAATGCTAGGTGGTGCACAGGTGTGCCCAATGGCTACGTGGCACATGGGTTCTGCAAAAGGCCTAATTATCTTAGGTTTGAGGTAGAATCCAATTATCTTGAATTCAGTGTCATATACCAAGCTTAATAGATCTTATGTGATCCAATTTCATTAGGTCTTGATAAAGGATTTTAAATATTTTAATTTTTACTAAAGTATTACTATAAAAAATAGTATTATTTGTGTTATAAATATTTTAATTTTTTATTATAATTAAAAGTATTAATATCAAAAATAGTTTTATTTGTATAATGAATAGTATTTTCATTAAAAAAATATTATTATTGTTATTGAAATTTAAAATATTCAAATAAAAAATAGTATTATTTGTGCTATAAATATTAATATTTTATTTATAATCAATAGAATAATTAATAAAAATATTATCAATTATGGTATAAATAACACTATTTTTATTGTAAGTAATAATGTAATAATAACAATGGAAAATGTCACGTGGTGTTTGGGCTATCCTTGCACCACGTGGCGATTGAGCCACTTTAGCCAATCAAGCCTTTTGCCAAGACCTAACTGCTAAGTGGCGCTCGGGTTTTTCCAAGCGCCATATGGTGTTGGGGTTGTCATAATCAATCAAGCCTTTTACCAAGATCCTAGCCCAGGTGGCACGGGGGTCTGCCCTGATCAGTGGAGTCGTCCAAGTGCCAAGTGGCACTCTAGTCTACCTGCGCATGAGACCGTCCAAGTGCCAGGTGATGCTCGGATCTGCCTCACACAAGGGCGGGTAGCCCAAATGCCAACTATCCTTGCATAGACAGCGCTAACGCTAGGTGCCTGTTCCTCAAGTCATGCAATCCCACCAAAACTTGTGCTGGCCATCTTTTTCCCAAGCATCCCTTCAATGATGAATGCTTCCTAATGAAAAGATTGCCTCATCCCTCCATTGCTGCCCTTGCAGCTTTTAGTGGTAAGGGCTGAGTTGCCATTATACTGTTCCAATTCGTAATACTCTTAATCTAGGTAAATAGTAACAGGAGCAATGAGTTCTTTTAGTATTGTTGTAATCTATTTTTGGGTCCCCAAGCAAAAAAAAATAGAAAAAAAAAATTAAACAGTGAGGAGTGGATGTCAAAACATAATAATAAAAAAAAGGGTCAGAAATTGGTTGATGATGGTCACAAATACAAATATTGAAATTTGACAGTATATATTGGACTGGTGGAAGCCCTACTGACAAAGAAAATTTAATTTGAGGAAGAAAAGTTCAAAATTAGATGTGCATGTACTTAATTAAATTTTATTAAAGGTTTAATTGAATTTATGAAAGGTTTGATTGCAATAAAAATTGATTTTAAAGTCAATTTAGGCTTTAATTGAAAAAAATTAAAGTTTCGGGGTCAAATTATAATTTTTGAGAGTTAATTTGGTTAAACCAGGGGCTTAATTGTATAAATATTGAAGTTTGATTGCTAATTAGGAACTTAATTGAAAAAATCCAAAACTAAGAACCAAAATAAAAAACATGTGTAAATAGAGGGGTTGTAATTAAACAGAATCAGGAGCCATATTAAAGAAATTAGAAGTTTATTAATCAATTAAGGGTCAAATTATATAAATTCAAGACCAAGGATCAAAGTAAAAAAGACGGTCAAGTTTAGGGCTGCTATTTGATTTTTGACAGGGATGCAATTGCATTGAATTGGTAATCAAAATTGCAATTTTAGACTTGATTGAACAAATTATAAATTGAAGACTAATTTGGACTTTGACATAAGTCTGACTCCGTTTTCTTTTAAATAAAACAGCGTGTTTTGGTTAAAATAGCCCCGTTTCATACACTGTTCTAAAAAACAAAAAGCCCAAAATGATATAGTTTTGAACAACATTGTAGCCTTTCTTCTTCCCCTGGACCCGTGAAGCAGGGGAAGAAGAAGATTTTTCTTTCTCTATTTTCCACCATCCTATCTCTCTCTCTCTTTTAAAAAGACGCCGACCAACCCTACTTGCTGAAAGCTTTCCACATGTTGGAGAAAATGAAGGAGACGTGCCTCCTCAGGCACTCAAGGGGTGGCTACTGTGTAGCCGCCCCATCCATATCTCTCTCTTGTTTTTGCTTATAAGTACAGGAGAAAAGAGGACATAACAGGGGAGAGCGGAAGAGAAGAAAAAAAGACTAAAAGAAAGGAAAGAGGATGAAGAAAAAATAAATAAACAGTAGGGAGAAAACAAAAAAAATAGGGGAAAAGAAGAGAAGAGAAGAGAGGAAGACCACCGCAGCCACCACCATCACCATCACCACCCACCCTCACCTTCCTCATTGCTGCCATGAGAATTTCCTTGAGTCACTGACTAGTAGCTTCGCCATTAGCAGAGGCAGAGAAGAAATCGATACAGAAGAAAAAAAGAGAAGAGGAACCCTTAGCCGTTTTAGCTCACCCGCCTCCACTACCACCAGCAAATGCATTCTGCCATCTTAACCACTACCAACATCACTAAGAGTAGCTGCAGGTCCCCCCCACATCTCTCTTCTTCGTTCATCTCCTTCTCTATTCTGTCTTCAGTTGCTTTCATTTGCATGCAAAACGTGAGCAATTCATGTTCTGCATCAAATGAAAATAATTAGTTGTCAGTAATAAACTAATTATATTTTTTAGGCCGGTGCTGACCCATTTTATTTTGGGTCAATGTTGGCCCATTTCAATTTTAAAAAATTAAAAAAAAACATTAGTGATTTTCTTGCCTTTTTATTTTATTTTATCCATTTTGGTTAATATCGATTTATACTTTTACATCGTAAAAATAAAAATCTAGTATTAAAATACTCGATTTTTATCAATTTAAAAAAATTAAAAAATATATTTTTGTGCATACGACCAAGAGTCTCAAATCTAAAAAAATCATATTGTGTTTTTCATACACCAAAAAATAATGTTTTAATGTACATTTTGATTTTAATAACCAGTTTATTAAAATCAAGAGAATATTAGTGAAAATTTCAAAAACAACAGAAATTTTATTTGGTTTGTCTTTTAATATCCGGGGTACGACATTACATGTAATATGTATTTCAGATATATTTTTTTTTGTTTCGGACCCTAAAAGAGAAGAACCTCCTTATTAAGAAGAGTTTTTCTTGAGTTTTGGACAGACCAACAATTAAAAAAATATAATAAGATCATAGTTTTTTATCAAATAATAAAACAAATACCTTTTCTTCATATAACTAGTTTTTAAACCTGATTTTTGAGATTAGTTAGGATTTTTAACAATTAAAATATTAGATAACAACTTCTATTTTTAATGATAAGGAACACAAATTACTTATCTCTTTCTATTTACAAAATAAACCATTATATTTTCCTGAGAGTGGTAAATAACTGCCGTGATGCCAAGTGCTATAAGTATATTGTTAATTTAGAGTCTTTTGGTCCAATGTGATCTTGTAACGCTCCATGTTGTCAACTCCTACTATTCACGCTTCATCAGTGCCATTCTCTTACTGCTTGTTTGGAAAATCAATTTACATGCTTTTCTTTGTTACAAGAATTCTTGATCGACAGGCGTACTGTACATATAAATTTGTTGGGCCTGTGGGCATAACCAAGATACGGGGATAACAGATGTAAGAGATTTCTCCTCAATTTGAGACATCTTTTCATGTTTTTGTTCTTGATAGCTAAACTGGTGCGTAAGAAAAAGGTGATCCGTGTAATTTGATGATTTGTGGGATTTGGTTTCATCGACTTCATAATTTTGTTTGCTGGGAATTCACAAGTTGCGGGTTTTATCCGCTGACCAGGCTCTTTAGGGGGTTGACTGTCCATTTCAGTTCTGATAACATTGGTCTTAAGGCCTCGTGATGGTCTTGGAATGGGCTTCTAACTTGGATCTGTATGGGTGTTATTAATGCTGGGCTGGGAAATCACTCTCCCTGTCAGACGTGCTCCGAAGGAAGGCAGCGCGTCCTAGTTCACTTTACAGAAGAAACAAAAACCTCGTCCCTCTTTAACAAGCTAGCAATGGAGAGTTCGGTTCAACATTTTCCTGTCACCCATAAGGAGTGTTCTGTAGTTATCAAGGTATGATCAACCACCTGATTGTTTTTTTTTCTTTCCTTCTAGGTTGTGTGAGTTTTATTCTGATTGATTTATTGTGTAAAAGGAATGGCCCATTAATGATTGAGTTTTCTTCACTTGTTTTTGTCTGTCTTTCTCTGCTTGACAGGGAAACAAAACAGATGTGGTCATTTCCGGTTATGATGACCATTTTCTGGTGAGTTTGAGAATAACATATATTTGGTGGGCTTGTGTCTGTGTGGACAGAAATGTGATGTTTGACAAAATGCTTAACAGGTGATTGCTACCCAAATAGGAAGCATGGGCACAATACTGCATGCCAGGTATGAAGAATCCACGATTTTACTGCTTTTAAAAATTGTCAGCTAAAACATATTATTATGGCTATCCACGGCAAGGCCACAAGATTCTGTTTCTTATCAGTACCGCAAGGCCAATTGTTTTTCTTTTATCTTATTCCTGCTTGTTTGTGGAACAAAGTAACAACCTCTTTCAAATTTATTGAATTTACTGCTCTTTTTCTTTGATGTAACTGATATCATAATAAAAACGACACTTTCAAGTAGTTGCTTGCTTGCTTGTATATCTTTTCATACTCCAGTGAGATTGATATTTGGACGGGATATGGTTATGATGGATATCCTGAACTTATTCTGTCGCATACCTGTACACCTGATTAGCTGCCTGGACCCCTGTGGGGGGGGGGGGGTTGTAGTCGGCTGCGCGCGCGGGGGGGGGGGGGGGGGGGTTGTTGTCGGGGCGCCTCCTTCTAACCTCCATATTTGTCGAGGGTGGTTTCCAATCCTCCATACCCGCCTTCATTGGATGCAGGCCTCCAATGGAGGTCCACATATTTCTTTTCATGACTCATTTTCATCAAATAAACTCAACTCGTTAAAGAAGAGGGAGGGGGTGGGGGGGGTTCACAAATTATTTTAGATATATATTGGCAAAATTATAATATAATCATTTATATATAGATTTGGGTCTGGAGGTCTATCAGATCTAAGGATGCCTTAGCTGCCTCCTTAACCAAATCAATCAGTTATTTTATCCGCCTCCACTTCCATGGGGATAAAAGGTATGGTTTATGAAGAAATCTGATGGTAGATAGATGTATATGCTTTGACTGAAGTGATCAAGCATTGGTTACAAAGTGTGGTGGAAAATCTTTATCAAAAGGGTGAGAAGAAAGGGTAAAGATTTCCAAAGACATAATGATATATCTCAAAAGAGCAGATAAACCGTTGCTAGTCAGCATTTTTTAGGGAAAATCAGTCGCAAGAATCCAAGAATGATTAATCATTATATTTAGCTGAAACATATCTCACAACCATGCTTATTAAGATTATATTAGAGTATTAGACTTGAATGGTAGTTTTTAGCAGATTTTCTATGATATACTCTGCATTTGTTGCTAGGAAGGACGAGAGTTTGTCAATCCATCCAACCTTCAATGTGTCTGTAATCTTTGGAAAACGTGATGAGGTAAGCTAGCTAGCCAGCCTCAGTAGTTCCTAGTTTGATTATAACTTGTGATTAATTTTGGTTGATTTCAAAATGCGCAGCCAATGCTCGTCGCTTGTGCTAGACAACTAATTGAACATATAAGGTATGCCTCTATTTGGCATAAATTATTTAAACAGGTCAGCTATCATGTAATCACTGCTTTGTCTCTGCTTAAGAAACCTCTGAAATGTGATGTGTGTGTGTGTGATTATAACATCTCCTTTTGTATTGGTTCTAAATACCCTGTTACTAACATCTCCTTTTGTGTTGGCAGTACATCAGGCTCGTCCAAGCCATTGGTGCTCTCTCTTGGTCTTCAAGACCATTCTTCGGTAATATCCTTAGAAATCATCTTCCAGAGAATGAATATGGAAGTGTAACGACTAAACTCTTCTCATGCAGGAAACATTGAGAGGAGTTGTCTCTGCCGTAACTGCAAATCGTGTATGGTGACAAGCAAATTACCATGTGACCTCTGATTTTTCCAGTGAACTCCCAGGTTTTCTGAATACAACAAGGTGGCATTTATTTATTTAGGGCTGCCAGATTCTAAAAAATGAAACAGCTTCAGGATTCAAATTCGCTTCTTTTCTTAATATCCTCATGGGACATTGTCGTTATGGAATAGGGGTGCCTATATAAACTTCTCATCGGTGCTCTTGATCAATATTTACCATTTACTAGAGTCAAATTGTAGTGGAAGTGATTGTTGATCTACAAGTTGTGGGTGCAAATCGTGGCTGTGATGAATTAGGGTTTCAAATCATATAATCAATTACTAATGTTGCAATCTATTTTTCTAGGAGCCTTATCATTATATTAAATTATATTATATTTGGAGGACCTTGAAAAGAAAACATAATCATTTAGGTTATGGATCGCTGGATAGGAGATAAATACAAAATGAACAAAAAAAAATGTTTGTTGGGGGGACAGGAGACAGATAAAAAAGAAATCCGTCTTTGATACAGGTTTTGCGCGTGCATACCTTTTTAAAATAGGAAGAGAGGAAGATATGCCTCTTTATGTTTTCACCGTGTCCTCTTCTACCTTGGATCTTGGTTTACGTTGAAAGCTTTGAGGGTGGCCATCTTGAATTCGTGTGCGTGCACGAAAGGGATATCAGATTGTAATGATGTGCCAGTCTTGCTGGTGCTAATTGCATGTTTCCCGTGGCTCATGAGTTCTAACAATGCAATGTAAATAAAACAACTGATCAACTTATGGAATGTCTACAACTCAATTCCCAGCCGAAATCAAGACTTTCCCCGGGTTCCTGAGCTGCGACCTTGGCTGCGGATTGATGGCTCTGGACGGCAACAACGAAGGAAAACTCCCCCGGAACATTGCACCAGTGAGCAACGAATCGTGCAGCTACAGTTACACGTTAATATGTCTTCCCATGTGACCTTTTTTAAACAGTAAGAAATTTGAGTGGAGGTCCAAGCTAATGAAATAGATTTTGGAAGAACATCTTTGGGCTTACATTTGAAAATTGGATGAACTTGTTTTGAAAATAGGAACTGAAGTTGGTTTATCAAATCGAGTAGAAACCTAGGGGAAAACAATGCTCCCCACTTCTTAGACGTCGAAGCACACTCCTCCCTCTCCTCTCAATCAACAATGCCGGGAACCCAAATTTAATTATTGGATGTTAGGGTTTTTCTGATGCATCGTGGCTCACGAGACACGAATATATCAATCAGTTTCTACCAGACACTTGATTTGAGATACTGTCATTATTCATCTTTTCATGGGATTTTCTTGTAGAGAAGAATCATCGGGGGCAGACCTATGCTCTCCACTTCTGCTGGATTTGAAGGGCAGCGTTTACTATTGAATAAAAGTGATGCTGCCCCTAGCACACGGCAGCATAAAAGCCTGCCATGTATGCTGGCAGCAAGAACTTCGAAACGTCCAATAAAATCAAAATTGGACCCAAAAACAATTTAACGTTTAGTTGTCTACACAGCATTACAGATGAAATTTGATCCCTCGTCCATGGTAGGAATGAATGCATCAAGTTTTACGAGAATTATCAACAATCGCTGTGAACACATGTCGAGAAGATAAGAGTCGTTGGTTAAAATGACAAATGACAAATCCCTGCGCAACATGATGGCTATACAATTGCTGAAAATAACCAAATTCAAGCAGGCACTAACGCTGGAAATTGACATCCTTTGTTCTAATCAATGATGCGTGTTCGCATTTCAAATTAGAACACTGGTTAATGTTGCGGCAGCCCCGGTCTCTTTTCCACCATCTCATAATGGAGAACGAAATTTTCCTGCATCAACATCGATTTTACCAATGGGGATCAGAAATCAATCAAACCAGAATTCGTAGAGCAAGAAAAGATTGCAACATATGAACTAATTACAGAGAAGTCAAGACCTTGAGCGTTATCTCAAATGTGTTTGGTTCAAAACAATGGTAAGAACCTCTCTCATATGTGCTCGTTTTAACAAGTGGCTCTGTGTTGGGGACTCTTTTTAACCAGCGCCGCTGCTCCTTGTGGTATAACCAGCCTCTTTCATAACTGCCGGCAGAGAATATCCCACCATTAGTCATATTTTTCAATTAGCAAAATTGCAGGTATTCAAATCCTGAATGGTCTTTTTCCCCGAGCATAAGATGGACTCAAAAAGGCAGGAAAGGTAAGGAAACGTGCGGGCAGTGGAGGTTACATGGATACAAAACTACAACATTCAATTCATCAGAATCAGAGCTTACAGTATGTTTGCGGCATGTAATTGAGCTTCATCTTTTGGCATGCTGAAAAGCAACAGGATCAAGAAAGGCATTAGTGAAAATCTTGAAACATAAGGAAAGAAAACATCAAAAATCCACTAAACAACTGCACCTGTAAAAGGCATAGAGCAACGTTTCTGTCCAGAGCTTTGAAAAGTAATTATGCTGCAACCAAGACCCAAAAGAAAAGTCAATTATGGAAATAAGAGGTTAGGATTAAATAACAAAATTATAGAAAAAGGACAACAGCAAACTCACATCCAGTGGAGGTGGTGGCTTAGCATAATAACACTTTGGAACAATGAACTCTGGATCACCCTTTGCTGGCTCGTCAGACCATGGGGAGCCAAAAGTCTTGTGAAGACTCTCAGCTGAATTCAAATTCAATCCAAGAGTTGTTAAATCAATTCCAAGTGCCAAGGAGGTCAGATCAGGATCACTCATCCTTATAACGCTTAACAAGCCAAGTAACCCAAATGGATCAGGTGCGGATTGTGCTGTCTGCATGGACTTTATGCCCTGATCTCTAAATGGTTGATTGACAGTCGACATTTGTTGTAGTCGAAACTGGGGCTGGTTCTGGTGTTGATACTGCTGGATGAGCTGGTCGTATGATCCAACACCAGATACCGTATTCGGAGAATTTAAAGGTCTCAGCCCAATTCCCGGTGGTCCACTGGTCTAAAACACAGATGAAAGGATAGTTTAACAGATTTCTTAAGAGGAAAAATGAATAACCATAGATAAAAATCATAGCTATTGTACTACCCCAACATGAAGTTATGAAACCAGTTGGTGTGGTAACCATCAGTAACAAATTATTGAATCCAAGAAAATTTTCTTCTGGGTTGATGTTGTCAGTGTTGCCCTTCACCATGATATCTATCAATTTAATCCTTTACCAGTTGTTTTCAATTATACCCATCAGTTCATTCTCCATCCCAATCTATTAAGAGGATACGTTAAGTATCCACCTGGCAAGTCCATAATTAAAGATCAATCATATTTATTGTTTAAAAATAACATAAAATTAATGACAATGAAATTTCAATCTAAACTAAAAATTTTGGAAAAATCAATGCCATTTAAACTCAAAAGTACACAAATTCAATTTCATGGGTTTCCAATTATTTCAATGCTTTTACTATTAGTTTTGTTTATTTCACTCATAATAAATTCTAAAGTTAATAAATCTTAATCTGGAGCTGCCGCATGGTATTTAATGGATTCTATTAACTGATTTGGATGAAGAGTGGACAGAACGGTTGAATTGGAAATTCAAGGTGACAATAAGGGCAAACTTGACAGATCCAATAGGTACAACGCAACATTAATAACAAAATTATTCATGAGGGGCTATTTTTTCTAGTTACCCTTTTTTTAATATACTGTAACCACGCAAGGACTTGAAATTGACCACTTTCATGAGATATTAAAACCACATTCACTTGAGGCAATGGAGACCCTCTAAATGGCATTGCAAAAAACTATTAACAGGGCTAAACTTCCACACCTGTGGGTGATAGGCTGAATGTGAAGACGGAAATAGTTCTGAACCATGAAGATCTTGATTGTTTACAGATGCAAAAGAGACGCTACTACTGACAGCTGGGGCATGTTGCTGTTGTTGCTGAGGACGATAGGATGAATAAGCCTCTCCTAAGTTGAACCCAGCAGATCTCCCTATCTGCAGAGTGCAGAAATAAGGTGTCAGAAAGTACAAACAGATAACATTTGCTATTGCTAAATTTCCATTTCACATAGAGGCTCACAGAGAAGTGCTGAGATTGCATCATTGACAAGGTATTGTCGTGCAGTTGTTCTTTCTGATGCAAATCCATGGTGTAATCAGCATTACCACCTGAATCAAATTCAATATCATAGTCAACGTGCATGAAAAATGCATTTCTGATTGGAGAAAAATTAGGATAACTATGCAGATGTAGGTTTTTGTTCTGGCAAGGGGCAAAATCACATACACAGCCATAGCAAAGTCCAGAAGACACAACATTAAAAATGTTATATATCCAATCACAAAATATTGCTCATGCATGCATTAGGAAAATCTTTATTGCAACTTATACAGGGACATCATTGACTAATTAAAAGGCAGCATCACATCAATGAGCAAACACGTGAAGATGGGAAATTACAGGACTGGGAAATTACAGGAC
Source organism: Populus euphratica (assembly GCF_000495115.2). NCBI lineage: Eukaryota > Viridiplantae > Streptophyta > Magnoliopsida > Malpighiales > Salicaceae > Populus > Populus euphratica. The sequence continues at coordinate 25,159 of NW_011501383.1, read as the reverse complement.
CAATGAGCTTCTATTCCCACCAACCAGGAGGCAGTGTGTTAGCTTTATACAGAAAGCAAGGAGTTTGCAAGAATGAGTTTGGAACCTTTAAATCCTGGTAAAGCTGGAAAATCTTCATTCTGAATGCTGAACTCTTGGCTTTGTTGAACAATAGGACTAACTCCAAGACCAGGTTTTCGTAGTGAACCTGCAAGTAGTTTCATTGTATTTTATCACCAAATACAGGTGAAAGCAGAGACAGAAATAACCATAAACAGATAGCAAAAGCATATTTTAATTACCCAATTGACCTTGAGGCCCTCCAGCAGAACTAGGACGACTTGTCAACTGAGGGAAATCATTGTTAATGTCGAAAGGGGAACTGTCATTGGAGATCACATCATTCAACATTCCCATAGAGCTGAGATTGTTCACACCTTGAACATGGCTTTGGGAAAGAGGACCTATGGCATTGGGGTAGGAGTTTCCTAACATAGGAATCACCTGTGGATTTCCTGAATCCACAAAATGTCATTTACACAAGCAAATATAGCTAAACTTCGAAATTAACATTTGAAAATTGAAACAATCTGTGAACATAAGAACTAATAGGGCAGCGAACAGTCAAATTAATTGTTCAGGATATCAGACCAAGTGGTTGAATCATATAAAACCAAACATCCACTTGATTCAGGTTTGTTTTTTAACACCAGAAAGACTCACAAACTTGAATCTTCCATACAATCTAAAAGATAATGACATTCTTTTCAAGTGAAAAAAACAGTGCACTTTAAAAGGCCTTAATCCCAGACTAGTAGTAGGGGTCAGCTATAAGGATCCTTTTGTGCCAACCAGGCAATCATAAAAAAAGAAAAAGAGGGCTGCAACGCCAAGGACATTTAACCCAGGAGTTCTGATGGTGCTTGTAAGAAATTACAGACAAGAACAATACAAGAAATTCTAGCAAGCTTTCAACATGCAAACATAAAATAATATTCAAAACGAGCATCAACTCAATTTTCAAGCTAGCAAAGCCAGTGGCAAAGATATTTTATCACATTCAAACCAAGGCACCAGTAAATTGTATGGTCAAGAAACTAAAGCATTGATTAGTTTCTTCCTTGCACACAAACCTTGTGGAAGCACACCAGTCATTAATCTATTTTGTCCTTGCATGCCTAAGCTGCCAGATCCGCTATTTGCAGTTAAATTCATACGAGATGCAAGACCAGGGACAGATAGTCCTCCACCCGAGCTTAAGCTTCTCCCAATGTTCCCACCACCAACCATGTTTCCTCCAGAACTCGTAATCCTAGGACCTGTATTGCCCAAAATTTGGGAAACCCCCAATCCAGGAACACCATTCCGGTTACCTATTCCAGCAGAGGTTGGGAGAATACCAGGTATAGAACCACCAATTCCATTGGTGCTGCCACCATATCCTGGATTTCCTACAACACTTAAACCTCCTCTATTTGTAACCCCAGAATGTCCATGGGAACTGCCATGAGACATCTGCACAGGGAAAACATTCAAGAAGTTTACTACTGTAAAAAAAACCGGATACAGTTACTACATTAAAAGCAAATTGCAGACCTGAGAGAGACCAACTGGAAGATTGTTCGACGCAAACCGTCCACTGGAGAGGCTTCCAGTAGGTTGTTGAACCCCACCTGAAGGAATGTTGTTGATTGTAGAGTTTCTTGAAGCAAAAGTTCCAGGCATGTTGGGTACATTAAAGCTCCCATGAATATTATGCAGCCCTTGAATAGTTCCTGCGCGCAATAAGATAACCTTATTTAGAATCACAAGGAAAACTGATACGAGAAGCAGGAGACGACGAGGACACGAGCGAATCTCAGGAAAAATCTAACCACCACTGTGATGAAAAACGGGAGAGGCTGCCGCACCGGACTGGCCAGAGAAGGATGTACCAAAAGATCGCGCCGTGGTGTCCGGAAGATTTGAAGCTGATCCATTTAGACCAGACTGCAATACAGTGAGTATTAAGACTTTTTGCACAAAAGAACAATTGAAGCATACAATATTTTCTTTCAAGAATTGAGAAACCAGTAACTATTCTTCAGATTAATAATTAAAAAAAAAAAAACAGAGAGAGAGCGAACAATACATTAAGTAACGCCGACATTTCATAAATGGTCAAAGATCATGCGAGAAGTCCTTTCAGAGATGATTTTTGCTCTTACAACCTGAGTAAAAAAAATCCCAAATTAATTTTATTTTTTTATAAAAAGAAATGAAACCCTAGGTTTATCACGGAATTACCTATAGCAATCGATTTGAGAGCTTTCTTTTGTCAATATAATATGATCTTAGCAACGTCAAGATGGAGAAAAATAGATCGAACGATGGAAGTGCCCTACAAAAATTCGATGATAGCTGTGAAGAGTTGATATCAGCGGATACAATTATCGAAATGTATAGATATAGATATACTGTTCTATATCGAACAATCGTGGACGAATAAATAAAAGGAAGCTTCTTTTTTTTTTTTTTTTCTTTTTTGTCATCTTCCAAATGAACGGTCCGCACAAAATACCTAAAAGATGGACGGCACTGATTCTTTCTTTCACTCTATCAATGTAAAATAGAAGGCACCTACGCTGGGTCAAGGTAAATTTTTTGTAAAATATAAAAAAATATTTAAATGATGTTAATTTGTTGTTTTTAATGAAAAGATTAAATTATATGAAAGTTTATCTTATATAATTTGGTTAATTTTATTAGTTTAAAAGTATTATATATAATTTTAAAAAAAAAATTTTAACTAAATAAATTTTCAAGATGATATATTTTTTTAATATTAAAATAATAATACATTGAATTAACCTTGAATAACCCAGATTAATATGATAAATTCATGACCCGAGTTATGAGATTATGATAACTCTATAAAAAGCAAATCAAAATAAATTATTAAATATAACTCCTAATCAATCCAATATTAAAGAATGAAATTGAAGAAAAAAATCGATTAAAAAAGGGCCTGAAAAACAACTCGAGTTAACATATCAAAAAATAAAACAAAATAATTTAATTTAACCCGAGTTAACCTATCAAATCTGCGACTTTGGTCTTGAGACTAAGATCAGAGTTTTTAAACTCAGCTCGGTTCAAGGCCCAGGTTCTAGGTTTTGACTGGGTTACGAGAGTCAATTCTGATTTAAAAAAAAAATCAAAACAATGCTGTTTTAATTAAAAAAACAAAAGTCAACGGGTTGCAACCGTGTTTTTGATCAAGTCTTGTCAAGTCAGCCGGGTTGCCAAGTTAACCCGTCGAGCCAGCCGGGTTACTCCGTTAAATCTAGCCCGATTCCAACCCCGGGTTGGTAGGGTCTCGTGTTGACTTACGGGGCCGGGTTTCAAAACTATGACTAAGATAACTACATAGAGAAAAAAAAAATCAAAACAAATTATAAAACTCAATTCTCAATCATCTTTGTCGGACCTAATGTTGAATGATGAAAATTATAAAAATCTTAATTAAAAAAATGACATAAAAAATAAGTCAAGTTAATCTGAGTTAACCGTTAAACACTATTATTGAGTTATGAAACCATGATAATCTAATGAAAAACAAACCAAAACAAATCATGAAACATAATTTACAATTAAACATAATATTAATTGATGAAATTGGGGGGCAAATGTCAATTAAAAAAAGAGAAAAAAAAAGTCAAATAGGTTAAATTTAATTATAAAGTTCAATTACCAACCAACTCAATGGTGAATGATAATGAGACCAATATAATCTTTTTTTAAAAAAATAAAAAAATGACCTGATTTAACTATGGTTAAAATGTCAAAACTCATGACTTTAATCTTAAGACTAAGATATTCTCATAAAAATCAAATAAAAATAGATTATGAAACTCAATTCTCAACCAAATTAATGTTTAATGATAAAATTAAAAAAAAAATCAATTAAATAAAAGATAAAAAAATAACCCGAGTTAACTCGAGTTAATCCGTTAAGAATTATTCTCGTATCATGATATCATGACAATCTAATAAAAGTAAACAAAAAAAATTATGACGTTTAATTCTCAATTAAATTAATATTAAAGGATGAAATTGAAATAAAAAAATAATTAAGAAAAAAAATATGAGTCAACTAGGTTAACCCATCAAACCAAGGATCTTTGTTATAAGAGTGTGATAAATAAATAGAAAAAAATTAATATTAAAGAATGAAATTAAAAAAAAATTAATTAAAAAAAAGAAAATAACAAAGCAAAACATTATTACAATAGATATAGTGATTTGTGAGGAGGGATATAGTAAAACCCCCTTATAAAATCAGGATAATCTAATAAAAAGCAAACAAAAAAAATTATGAAGTTTAATTTTTAATTAAATTAATATTAAAGGATGAACTTAGAAGAAAAAAAAACCAATTAAGAAAAAGAAAAAAAATCTGAGTCAACTAGGTTAACCTATCAAATTAAGTTAACTCATCACACTTGATATCCATGTTATGAGAGTGTGATAACTAAATAGAAAAAAAATTAATATTAAAAAATAAAATTAAACAAAAAAAGATTAATTGAAAAGAAAAAAACAAAGAAAAACAAACATGCAAAACACTATTTCAATGAACAGTGTTTTGTGAGAAGGGGTATAATAAAATTTCCCTCATAGGATCATGATAATCTAATAAAAAATAAACAAAAAAAAATATGAAGTTTAATTCTTAATTAAATCAATATTAAATGATGAAATTTGAAGAAAAAACTAATTAAAAAGAAAAAAGAAAAACAATCTGAGTCAACTAGGTTAACTCACCATACTAAGTTAACATATCAAACCTAAAATCTGTATCATGAGAGTGTAATAACTAAATAGAAAAAAATTTAATATTAAAAAATAAAATTAAACAAAAAAAGATTAATTGAAAAGAAAAAAATAAAGAAACAAAAAAGCAAAGCACTATTCCAATGAATAGTGCTTTAAAAGGAGAGGTACAATAAAAACCCCTCATAAGATTAGGATAATCTTATAAAAAATAAAATAAAAAACAAATCATAAAGTTTAATTCTCAATCAAATCAACATTAAAGAATGAAATTGGAAGGAAAAAACTAATAAGAAAAGGGAAAAAAAAATGTAAGTCAACTAAGTTAGCTCTCTAAATCAGGTTAACACATCAAACTTAGGATCCGTGTAATGAGAGTATGATAACCAAATAAAAAAAATTAATATGAAATAATAAAATTAAACAAGAAAAAAAGATTAATTTAAAAGAAAAAAAGCAAAGAAAAAAAAAGTAAAGCACCATTCCAATTAACAATGCTTTATGAGGAGGGTATGGTAAAATCCCCTCATGAGATCAAGATAATCTAATGAAAAGTAAATAAAATGAATTATGAAATTTAATTCTCAATTAAATTAATATTAAATGATAAAATTAAAAAAAAAACTAATTAAAAAAAGAAAAAAAATTGAGTTAACTGGATTAACCTATCAAACTTGAAATATATGTCATAAGAGTGTGACAACTAAATAAAAATAATAATATTAAAAAACTAAATTAAACAAAATAAAGATTAATTGAAAAGAAAAAAACAATGAAAAAAAACAAAAAAAAAACTAGAACTAAAAGAAGGTAACAATAACATGATTATTGAAGACAATGTTGAGTAAATGATAATGTAATGTAAAGTAATTAATTTTTTTTAGTATTTTCACAACTCTAGACGCACATCATATTTTATATATGTATATGGTCAAAGATAACGACCATATACATATTCAATATATATAACCTAATCTTGATATTTAAGAATATTATTAGAGCTACTTATGCTAAAACGATGTATTTTCATAGATGATGGTAAAAAATAATGAAAAATAGTCAAAGCTATCACTCTTTAGTTCGAAGATGAAGGAGCACATTCAAGTCCATGTTGTTGGATTTCATTCGGGGTTTATTATTATACATGCTTAATGTTTATTATTTTATTGGATATTTTTAGTTTATTATAAGCCTAATTGTTGATTGTGAGTAGGATTTTCTATTTATATATAATTTTCATGTTATGGATAGTTTTTGATGAATTAAGTAAAGTTATAGACATTTTTTTCTCTTCCATTATTTCACTTCCCCTCTTTTATTTATTTTCTTTTTTTCTTTCTCCTTTTCTTTTTTCTTTAAATCTCTATTGTCTCTTTTAGTGTATTTAAAAGAATTTAAGATATTTTATCTATATATTGAATCTAAGATTTAAACCTAATAAATCAATAAATTAAGCAAGTTTCCTTGACTATTAGATCATCCTCTTAGAATTAAGTAATTAATTATATAATATATAAACAAAAATAATGTAATGGAATGAGTTAATGCATTGCATTTCTTTATATAGTTAGTAATATAAAAGAGGCTCTTCACAAAGTTTCAATTCAATCTTTGATTTTATTTTTTAAAAAAAATTAGTCCATATACTTGTATTTATATCTGCAAAATTGTCCTCAATTCAATGTTTTTATCTTTTTTAAATACAAATTTATATATATAAAGTGGTATGTTTGTGGCCTAATACTTTGTTGAACTAAGTAATTCATGGCACGAGCTATACTTCTACCAAGATTTCCAGGCTGATTGTCCAAGTAATGTGATAAATTTTCAAAAATAATTGATAAATGACATGTTTATAACTTTCTAGAATTGAAAATAACTATATTAAAATTCAAGTTCTAAGGAGAAAGTCTTTCCCTGGAGACATATGTATTATCATGTTTATCATGTTTCATGTTATTACCCATAAGGGGTCAGCTATAATAGGTAACTCTAATAAAAAAAAAAACTTTAGAGAAGGATTTACACCTCTAAATTAACCAAGGTAAGAAAACAAAGACCAACTAAAGTATCATTATTAGAGATGAATTAAACAAATGTCCTTCAAAAAATGAGGTGGGAAAATAATAAGTTTTCCCAGATCATAAGCTTATATATCAAAGATAACTAAGAGTTTATGTATTGATAGTCAATCAAACACCTTAACTTAATCCAAAGAATTGGTTCATACACTTAAACATCTAATGGCCAAACTTGATTCTCCCTTTTTATCTAACTCTGTAAATGCTAGTAATAGCTTTTAATTATTTCACTATTTTTATTTTTATTTTTGGTTATAGATTTAGGAGACAATGGTCATATGACTTAGTCTTTAAAAAAAAATTCATATTATAATCCTTTTATAGGTAAATGTAAAGTCCATATAGTTAATGATTCTCTAACCTCCATTTCCAATAAAGATTCAATCCAATTTCTTTCTATTTTATCTTTAACATCAATTTTTCATATTCTCGAGTTCTCTTTTAATCTTCTATCTATTAGTAAAATAACTAAAGATTTATAATATAAAGTCTCATTCTATTCCATATATTATGTATTTAATGAATTAAAGATGAAGAAGATGATTGGCTATGGTATAGTGAAAAATAACTTACATTTATTATAAGTTGGTTTTGTTGGTTTAGGAAACATATATGGGACTAAACATGGGTTGGTGACCATTTTTAAGGATGTTAATTAATCAATAATTACTTCAGTGGCATAGTCAACTAGTGCATCCATATTTTGTAGCTTTAAGAAAGTCTTTTTTAGCACTATCTAAGCAACGTATAACAAAAACCTTATATTGTGATGCTTGTGAATTTACTAAGCATATACGTTCTACTTTTTCCTTAATTAATAATAAAAGTAATGAGTCTTTTATGGTGATTTATTTAGATGTTTTGGTTCCTAGTTAGGTTGTTTCTTTATTTTGTTTTTAGGTGATTTGTTACTTTTATTTATTATTATAGTCATAATTCTTGGGTTTACTTGGTGTATATTGGGTTTATAGTGTTTTATTGCATAATACAAGGAATCCTTAAAGTTATTGTGAACTTATGTGATAAGTTTTAGCTTACTGTTTTTACAAGATTTAATATCAAATAAGAAAAATTAATTGATTAGAAATTAATTCTTATTTTATAAGGGATTAAACTTTTATTAAGCAATGAATCTTCAATAATTATTTTTCTTAGGTATTTTTCATTATCTGTTAAAATGTAAGAAATAATCTTAAACTATTTTTTTTATTAATTTAAACCAAATTTTAACTAGTTTGAGATTTATTTAATTTAATTGTATGTTTGATCCATTAGTTTTAGGGTTTAGATATTGACACAACTAAAAGATTGATATCTTCTCCCAAGTGCATGAGTGTCAAAATAATAAATAACCCGACAAGACAAGGGTCGAACCACAGGGAGGTTAATTATATAAATTATAAACAATAATAATAGCAATAACAACAATAATAACAATAACAACAATAATAACAAGAACAACAACAACTATAATAATAATACTAGTAGTAGTAGTAGTAATAATAATAATCATAAATAAAGAGAAGAAGAAGAAGATGATGAGAACTTGGAGATGGAATATTAATGTAAAGATTAAACAATGATAATAACAAATATCAAGGTTAGAGGATCCACTAATGGTATGTTAAACAAGTATAGTATAAACTCTTATTATTCAATTGGAAACCACACACAAAGGAGGTTCCAATCAGATTATAGATTGTTAACATGATTACATTAGTCATCTTATTCGATTAATGCTAATACTTGTAAATCTTGTCAAGCATTCATGATTATAACTTATGTTAACAACAAATCAAGTTCCTTTCATAGCTCAGGTGTCGGTTATACCATATAGTATGGGCTATGAAAGTGCCAAGCATTTGTTGTACCAAGTGTTATACAACATAAATCAAGATTAGTCATTTAACAAGTAAAGTATTAAAGAGTGAATAAGATAACAAATATAAAACATGTTAGTATCAAACATTAAAGTCCATATTAAGTTTACATTATACTTATTCTTACACCATTAGTGTAACCTTTTCACCTTGACATAACTAACTTAGCTAGACATAATGAAAGAAAGCAAAATAGATAAACAAAATAAGAACATAAAAGTTAACTAAGTAAAGGAAAGGAAATGAAAGGCATAAACTTAATATTAATGAAAGCAAAGCATAAACATTACAAAAAATACAAAGAGAGAAAGGAAGAGCATGATCTTGATCTGGAAACCAAGATGCCTAAATGCATGGCAAATGCCTCCTTTTATAGGCCAAAATTAGGAACTATTGATTTGATGACTAATTGATAAGTGGGTGGTCAACTTTTGACTTGGTGACAATCCTTATCTTCTTTGTCTGCCCAAAACGTCATTGATAACGTCAAAATTGGAGCCCGTTGCAAACATGAAAGTTGTAGGCAATTGTCTCAGCTTTCTTGTGTAAAACTTTCAGCTCATTTGGACTTCTAGAACTCCAGATATAGGCTAAATACTGAATAGTCCTCAGGCTGGAAAACAGATTCAGACTTCTTTGTTGCTACAATTTGAACTTGAAAATGACCTTTTTAGATCTTGGGCTCCATATGAAAGTTGTAGGCCTATATCTTACCTTTCCATCCATATAAAGTAGACCTAAATCTGAGATCTACAACTCTAGATATTGACCCAATTGCTTCCTTTTATAGGCTAAATTCAAAACTATTAATTAGATGACTAATTATTTAATTAGTGGCCAACCATTGACTTGGTGGCTGGTTATTGACATTGTTGGCTGGTCAAAATATCATTTCTAACATCAAAATTCAAGCACATAGTCTTCGTGAAAGTTATGGATAATTATCTCAACTTTTCAATTAAAAAACTAGAGCTTATTTGAACTTTTAGAACTTAAAATATAGGCTGAACACTGAATAGTATCGGGGCTATATGAAAGGTTCAGACGTCTCTTTTGTTGGTAAGATTTGAACTTGAAAACGGAAGATTTGAATCTTGGACTCTTCATGAAAATTTTATGCCTTTGTTTGCATCAAAATAAACCAAATCTAAATCCAAGATCTACAACTACAGTTATGATCAAATAACCATGTGGTGTTCTAGTTTGAATTGAACTAGCATCTCTTCTCTAAGCTTAGTCATCTATTTGTCTTTTCTCTTTAAATAAATAAACACATCAATCAATTAGTTAAATTGTAAGTTATGCCTACATTCAAAATAAGCATTTACCATAAATTATAGATGTCTTATGTTATCGTACTTACTAATATAAAACATGCTCAAGTTAGGAAATTTAATGATACTTTAAGTGTAATATGATGATATAAAGTCTTGATAAAAATGCACTTTTAAGTACTAATTATGTAGTTGAGTAATTCTTATACTAAGTTCTTGATTGAACTTGCAAAATCTTCAAAGAATTAATCAACTTCGTTATAATTTATACTTTTCATTTGCATCTGATATAGGCATATGATGGGGGTGATTAATTGCATATAACATTGGTTTTCTAAAGTAGGGTTCTTATTGGGTCAAGTTGTAAACTTTCTTCAAACCTCATATTAGTAATTTAAGGGACTATTCAACATCAGTTTGGTATCAGAGCTCGACTAATTTTAAGTTATATCTCTTTAGTTTTTATTATTACAAGTAATTCTTTAGATCTTGCTATATATAAGGTTTGTTTCTTGTTTTTCTAGGTTTCTTTCTCTTTAAGGTTTCGACAATTATGGTAAAAAAAAATGAATCTTGATTAATCCTTGTGGTGTTTTAGTGGAATCTTGATTAAAAAAAGGGAAAAGACAATTGGTTTTTTATAGGGAAAAAAATCCTGAAGTTGCTGGAAAAAAATTACAAACAAACAACAAATTATGTTCATCTTTGGACTGGAGAAATTTGACACCTATTAATAAAATAGAAGAATCAAAACCATAAATCTTGAAAGGATTCATGGAGAAGCAATTTAAATATTTTGGATCTTGTATGAACTAGGGTTTACACTAAACTTGTCTAGGAAATTCTTGTTGATTTTGATTGATTTCTTGCAAATCTAGGTAGAATAGAATTATCTTGCATTAATTTCTTTAGTCTCTTGATTTCTTGCCTTGTTTTCTTTGTTCTTTGAATTTTATAATTTTTGTTATTTCTTAATAACATTTCTTGCTTTTATTTTATGTTTTTATTTTCATCATTATATTGCATAAATTTACATTGCTACTTGTAAGTCTGACCTTAAGTTAAGTTTATTATGTCAAGATGAAAAGATTACACTAATGGTGTAAGCTTAATATGGACTTTAATGTTTGATACTAACATGTTTTGTATTTGTTATCTTGTTCACTCTTTAATACTTTGCTTGTTAAATGACTAATCTAGATTTATGTTGTATAACACTTGGTACAACAAATGCTTGACACTTTCATAGCCTATACTGTATGGTATAACCGACATCTGAGCTATGAAAGGAACTTGATTTGTTGTTAACATAAGTTATAATCATGAATGTCTGACGAGATTTATAAGTATTAGTAATGATCGAATCAGATGACTAATGTAATCATGTTAACAATTTATAATCTGATTAGAACCTCCTTTGTGTGTGGTTTCCAATTGAATAATAAGAGTTTATACTATACTTGTTTGATATACCATTAGTGGATCCTCTAACCTTGACATTTGTTATTATCATTGTTTAATCCTTACATTAATAGTCCATCTCAAAGTTCTCATTTTTTTCTTCTTCTTCTCCTTCTTTATTACTACTACTACTACTACTACTACTATTATTAGTACTATTATTATTATTATTATTATTATTTCTGCCAATATTATTGTTGTTGTTGTTGTACTATTATTGTTGTTTATAATTTGTACAATTAACCTCCTTGTGGTTCGACCCCGGTCTTGCCGGGTTATTTATTACTTCGACACTCCTGCACTTGGGAGAAGACATCAATCTTTTAGTCGTTTTAAGTTTTTAGCACCGTTGCCGGGGAGGTAAGTTCTTGTACAAATTATAGTATTTATTTTATTTTTTCTTTTCAGTGTTCTTGTATATAACTTTGTTTCTTTTCTCTTGTTTCTTCTTCTTTTGTTTTGTTCTTCCTTTTATTCTATTCCTATACGTGCATGAGAGTGTGGTCATGTATATTAAGTAGTAGACTTTGTAGGGTATCCTCATTATTTTCAAAAAATATGGCCGAAGAAGATAATCAATCACTTCATAATGAGAATAACCGTGTTAGAACAATTAGAGACCACATGAATCCCACAAGAACAAGTGTACCATCATGCATAGTTTTTCCTCCTGATGCATCTCATTTTAATTTTGAGCCAGACATTATTCAACTTTTACCTTCTTTTCATGGCTTAGATTTGGAAAATCCATATCTGCATTTAAGGGAATTTGAGGAGGTCTGCAACACCTATAATAACTTAAATTATAGTATGAACACTATCAGATTAAAGCTTTTTTTTTATTAAAAGATAAAGCTAAAATATGGCTACAAAATTTGAGACCTAGATCCATTCGTGCTTGGGATGAAATGCAACAACAGTTTTTAAAGAATTTTTTCCTATCTCATAAAACAACATCTCACAGAATAAACTCTTTCAAAAGACAAATCACCACTTTCACTCAAAAACCAGGAGAAACATTTTGCCAATGATGGGATAGGTATCGAGACTTGTCTAATACTTGCCCTCATCATGGTTTTGAAACATGGAGATTGGTTTCATATTTTTATGAAAGGTTAACACCTAGAGATAGACAAATAGTTGAATCTGAAAATTACAAAGAAAAGACTAATTTCCTGCTAGCACTTCCATTTTCTTATGTCATGACCAAACAAAGAAAAGTCAATCACAACTCTAAAATCTTTAAAACTTTCAAACAAGTAAGAATCAATATACCTTTACTGGATGCTATTAAACAGGTTCCTTACTATGCTAAATTTTTGAAAGATCTGTGCACTGTGAAGAGAAAACTGAATGTAAAAAAGAAAGCCTTTTTAGCTAAACAAGTAAGTGTCATACTTCAGAACAATAATGCTTTGAAATATAAAGACCCTGATTGTCCTATAATTCCTTGCTTTATTAGAGAACATAAAATTGAAAGTGCTTTACTTGATCTTGGAGCTAGTGTTAATTTACTTCCATATTCAGTTTTTTAAAATCTCAATCTAGATGAGTTAAAACCTACTTTTATAACTCTCTTACTTGCTGATAAATCTGTAAAAGTGCCTAAAGAAATAGTTGAAGATGTGTTAGTACAAGTCGAGAAATTCATTTATCCTATGGATTTTATTGTTTTGGACACACAACCTGTTAAAGTATGTAATTCATTTCCTGTTATTTTAGGATGTTCGTTTCTTGCAACTTCTAATGCATTGATTAATTATAGGAATTGATTGATGAAGCTATCATTTAAAAATATGACATTGGAGATGAATATTTTTAATATTTGCAAGCAACCTGGAGATGAGAATGAATTACAAGAAGTAGATCATATTGAAGAATTAGTTTATGATCAATTTGAATCTACTTTAAGTAAAAATAAGTTGGACGAATTTCAAGATTTACAAATGATTTATTCTCAAGAAGAAATCACGGATGAAAAACACACCGAAAATGTTGATGCGGATCTTTTATCAAAAGTAACAACAGATTTGACATCCGATATCATACCAATCGATGAATACTTTCTTAATGAATCCTTATTTTCTCTTAATCCAATGCCTTGGTATGATAAAAATATCAATTTTCTTGCTTCAAGAGATTTTCCAGCTCATTGGAGCACCCAAGATAAAGGAAAGTTTTTAAGCAACATGCAAAACTTTTATTAGGATGACCCGTACTTATTCAAATATTGTCATGATCAAATATTTTAAAGATCCATTCCTGACAATAAGATAAGTAGTGTCATTAAACTTTTTTATTTTGAAGTATATGGTAGTCATTTCTCATAAAAAAGACAGCTGCGGAAATATTTCAAAATGGATTTTATTGGCCCGCTATGTTTAAGGACACACATGCATTCTATAAAATTTGTGAACATTGTAAAAAAGTTGATACTAGTAAAAAAGTTTTGCTTTATAATTCTTGACTCTATTTATTCCCTAGGGAGCTAATTAGTACTTAAAAGTGTATTTTTTATCAAGGTTTTATGTCATCATTTTGCACTTGAAGTATCAATAACTCCTTAACTAAAGCATATTTTATAATAATATATCTAATAATATAAGATACCTTTAATTTATGGTAAATGTTCATTTTAAATGCAGGCCTATCATATAAATGAAAGGATTGATTGATGAATTTAAGAACTGAAATTGAAAGGACAAAGAGATAGCCAAACTTAGAAAAGAGATGTTGGTGCAGTCCAAATCGGAACACTATTTAGTAATTGGGTCATATATGGAGCTATAGATTTTAGATTTAGGTATACTTTATATGGATGGAAAGGTAAGACATAGGCCTACAAGTTTCATGTGGAGCCCAAGACTTAAAAAGACCATTTTCAAGTCCAAATTATAGTAATAACAAAGAAGTCCGAATCTGTCTTTCAGCCCGAGCATTGTTCAGTGTTTGGACCATATCTGAATTTCTAGAAGTCTAAATGACCTGAATTTTTTAGACAAAAAAGCTGAGACAATTTCCTATAACTTTTATGTTCAAGTGGCTCCAATTTTGACGTTATCAATAACATTTTGGGCAGACAAGAGAAGATAAGGATTGTCACCAAGTCAAGAGTTGGCCACCCACTCATCAATTAGTCATCAAATCAATAGTTCCTAATTTTGGCCTATAAAAGGAGGCATTTGCCATGCATTTAGGCATCTTGGTTTTCAGATCTAGATCATGCTCTTGCTTTCTCTCTTTGTATTTTTTGTAATGTTTATGCTTTACTTTCATTAATAACAAGTTTATGCGTTTCATTTCCTTTCATTTACTTAGTTAACTTTTATCTTATTTTGTTTATTTATTTTTCTTTCTTTCATTATGTCTAGCTAAGTTTATTATGTTTTTTATTTTTCTTTCTTTCATTATGTCTAGCTAAGTTAGTTATGTCAAGGTAAAAAGGTTACACTAATAGTGTAAGAATAAGTATAGTGTAAACTTAATATGGACTTTAATGTTTGATACTAACATGTTTGTATTTGTTTTCTTGTTCACTCTTTAATACTTTACTTGTTAAATGACTAATCTTGATTTATATTGTATAACATTTGGTACAACAAATACTTGGCACTCTCATAGCCTATACTGTATGATATAACCGACACCTAAGCTATGAAAGGAACTTGATTTGTTGTTAACATAAGTTATAATCATGAATGCTTGACGAGATTTACAAGTATTAGCATTAATCGAATAAGATAACTATATGATCATGTTAACAATTTATAATCTGATTGGAGCTTCCTTTGTGTGTGGTTTCCAATTGAATAATAAGAGTTTATACTATACTTGTTTGAGATACCATTAGTGGAACCTCTAACCTTGACATTTGTTATTATCATTGTTTAATCCTTACATTAATATTCCATCTCGAAGTTCTCATCAACTTCTTTATTATTATTATTATTACTACTACTACTATTACTATTATTAATACTACTACTACTACTATTATTAATATTACTACTACTACTATTACTACTACTATTACTACTGCTACTACTATTATTGTTGTTGTTATTATTATTATTATTGTTGTTGTTACTATTGTTGTTGTTTATGATTTGTACAATTAACCTTCCTATAGTTCTACCCAGTTTTGCCGGATTATTTATTACTTCGACACTCCTGCACTTGGGAGAAGACATCAATCTTTTAGTCGTGTCAGGAGCTAAGATCAAGACGAAGCAATCCTTTTATTGAAAAACATGTGTATCCTTATAGGACCTTGAATATTGACAATCCAAATAATGACAATGTTTTTAAGGTAAATGAATATCGTTTGAAAGCTTACTTTGATATTTTTCCTAGTGAAAATGAATCCACTGGTTTGAATGATCCTGTAGATAAAGGTTGATTTTTTTTTTCTCACATTGTTTTTATGTTTTGTTTTTTTTTATGACTCTTAGTTTGCTAGTCTTTTTCACCACAGTTAAATGACAGATAACGGTACTCCGTGACTCTCAAGTTGGTTCTTTCAATTTCTCATGATAACTGATATCTATGTATATATTTATTCAATTTCTTGTTCCTTCTGTTCTATTTACATCTCCCTTCCATTTCTCATCTTAAAAAATGGACACCACTCTTGAAAAGTTGAAAAAGTATTTTCTCGTTTTGCCTCAAAAAACAATTATAAAAATTTACCAAGCTAAGTGTGCAATATTAAGGTTATTAATGAACCATGGAATTCCTGAAGAGATTTGCTAGTTAATTGAAACAAATGTTCTATTATCATGTGAGTCTTCTAATTCCTTTATTTCACACATGTCTAGAACAGGTAAAAACACTTTTGCAAAGAAATGTCATGCAAAACAACTAAAAGTCTGCCATCGATGTGCCAAATGGACTTGCAATGCACAATGTCGTTTTTTAGGAATGATATCTATAAACCGTGAAGATAAAATATAATTCATTAAGGATGGCCTGAGTAAGGAGTCTTTAAATAATCTTCTATTAACTCTTGAGACACATCCTAGTGGAGATATGCATCGTGCAATTCATGATTTATGACCATTATTCCATAATGAGCATGCTCGACATAGTCTTGGGGATCTAACTAAAAAAGACCCTGTTTACTGGTTTTTAAGAAAAATAGATGAGAAGCCTATCCTTGACCCATATGGGGCATTTAAGCTGTTTTTGGACGTAAAACTAAGGAAAGATGTGAGCCACAATCACAACTGCGATTTAAGTCTTAGTTTATAAAAACTTGTGTCTTTCAGTTTTATTAATAACATAATATTTATGTTTTATTGTTTCTTATATTTGTTTAAGTGTGTTTCAGGTTTGTTAGAGTTTATTGTTTCAGGTGATGTCTTCTATACTCTATCTTTCTACTTTAGGACATTGAGGACAATGTCTCATTTTGGTTGGGGGGAGAGGATAGTAGTTGATAAAAAAAAATTAACCAACTATGTTTTGCATTTCATAAAGCATGTGCAAAATTGTTGTTACTAGGATGACAGAGTAAATGAGTTTTTTTTGTTAAAATGACTTTTGAGACGCATTTTATTAACCATTCTTAACAAGGTCTATTATAATACTTTTTGAAATATTCAGGTTTACAAACTCTCATATTATTATCACTTAATTATGCTAATATACTCATTTAACATGTATTTTTAAACCTTTATTTTCACATACACACTTTAACATATAATTGTGGGTTACACATTTGATTATTACATTATTTATGTTCTTTTGTTAAAAGTAACAACTAAGAGAAAGGGATAATATATAATTTGCAAAAAAAATAAAATAAAAAATAAAAAAAGCAAAAAAATAATGATAATAAAAATATAGATAAGTTTGGTTTCGTAGCCTCCCCAGCCTAAACAATTAAGCTCGAAGGGGTGTTTTAACACCTAATACCTTAAAGTCAACTGACTTGGGGGCTATTGGCCCAACACTTGTTACATGGGTTGAGGAGAAAAGCTTAAGAAAATCAAACATTGCACTATCTACGTATTAGTATCGGCAACCCGAGTTACTAAGCTCGTAGGGGTGTCTCAACACATAATGCCTTAAGACCAACTAGTCTGAGAGTCATTAGCTGAAAGCTTGTTACATTGGTTAAAGATGCATGGTGTTTTAAGTTATATGTATATATATTAAAAAAAAAAATAATAATAATAATCTCAACCCAAGGAAGTTAACCTTAAACATTAAAACAAAAATTTTGTTTTCTTCTAAGAAAAGCCCCATAACTATGTATTGATATATTGAGCACAAAAGAAAGGTTTATTAATATCTTGTTTAAGAGGTATTGAGCAAATATATAAATTTAATAAGAGTTTGTTTTTTTTAATAGATTATTGGAAGTTGAATGATGAATACCTTGCTTTGTGGAATTTACAAATTGTTTTTTTATTTTAACGCTTTAATTACTAGAGACTAGTAATAAGCTGGTTGGGGGGTGTGATTAGTACTTAAAAGTGCATTTTTATCAAGGTTTTATATCATCATTTTGCACTTAAAGTATCAATGACTCCTTAACTAAAACATGTTTTATAATAACATATCTAATAATATAAGATACCTTTAATTTGTGGTAAATGTTCATTTTAAATGTAAACCTATCACATAAATGAAAGGATTGATTGATAAGTTTAAGAACTAAAATTGAAAGGACAAAGAGATGACCAAACTTAGAAAAGAGATGTTGGTGCAGTCTAAACCGGAACATTATTCTGTAATTGGGTCATATCTGGAGCTGAAGATCTCAGATTTAGGTCTACTTTATATAGATGAAAAGGTAAGATATAGGCCTACAACTTTTGTAGAAGCCTAAGATTTAAAAAGGTCATTTTCAAGTCCAAATTATAGCAACAACAAAGAAGTTCAAATCTGTCCTACAGCCCGCGTACTGTTTAGTGTTTGGCCCATATCTAGAGTTCTACAAGTCCAAATGACACCATTTTTTTCTGGAAAGCTAAGAAAAATTCCTACAACTTTCATGTATTTCAAGTGGTTCCAATTCTGACATTATCAATGATGTTTTGGGCAGACAAGAGAAGATAAAGATTGTCACTAAGTTAAGAGTTGACCACCCACTTATCAATAGTCATCAAATCAATAGTTCCTAATTTTGGCCTATAAAAGGAGGTATTTTCCATGCAGTTAGGCATTTTGGTCTCTAGATCAAGATCATACTTTTGTTTTCTCTCTTTGTATTTTTGTAATGCTTAAGTTTTATTTTCATTAATATCTTGTTTATGCCTTTCATTTCCTTTCCTTTACTTAGTTAACTTTTATCTTATTTATGTTCTTATTTTGTTTATTTTTTTTCTTTCTTTCATTATGTTTAGCTAAGTTTATTATGTCAAGGTGAAAAAGGTTATATTAATGGTGTAAGAATAAGTATAATGTAAACTCAATATGGACTTTAATGTTTGATACTAACATGTTTTGTATTTGTTATCTTGTTCACTCTTTAATACTTTGCTTGTTAAATGACTAATCTAGATTTATGTTGTATAACACTTGGTACAACAAATGCTTGGCACTTTCATAGCTCATCTTGTATGGTATAACCGTCACTTGAGCTATAAAAGGAACTTGATTTGTTGTTAACATAAGTTATAATCATGAATGCTTGACGAGATTTACAAGTA
>NW_011501383.1:0-5972 GCF_000495115.2 Populus euphratica | reverse complement strand
TAAGTATTAGCATTGATCAAATTAGATAACTAATGTAATCATGTTAACAATTTATAATCTGATTGGAACCTCCTTTGTGTGTGGTTTCTAATTGAATAATAAGAGTTTATACTATACTTGTTTGACATACCATTAGTGGATCCTCTAACCTTGACATTTATTGTTATCATTGTTTAATCTTTACATTAATCTTTTCATCTCAAAGTTCTTATCAACTTCTTCTTCTTCTATTGTTGTTGTTGTTGTTGTTGTTGTTGTTGTTACTACTACTAGTACTACTACTACTACTATTACTACTACTACTATTGTTATTATTATTGTTACTATTGTTGTTGCTGTTGTTATATTATTATCTGTAATTTATATAATTAATCTCCCTATGGTTTAACCCCGGTCTTATCGGGTTATTTATTACTTCGACACTCCTGCACTTAGGAGAAGACATTAATCTTTTAGTCGTGTCATCATTCTCTCTTGGCCGTATGAATTAACAAGCTTGCCATATATTGTTGGAAATGTACAGATTTCTAGTGTTCTTCAATACAATTAGAATCACATCTAAAGTCCTTTTTAGCTTTAAATATGACCCAAAAAAATAGATGAAGGTCCAAACTAGCAGATTTGAACCTTTTTAATCCAAACCTCTTAACTTGGTTCATTAAACTTCTCTTTAATCCATTTCATTTTAGGCCTTAAAATAGACCTAATGGACATTCCTAGTGTATCATTTGATATTCTAGCTACGATTGCCTTAAAATCAGGGGGGGAGAGAGGGAGAGGAAGAAGATGAAAATTTAGCATAAGTCAAGAAATTGGAAAAGGATCAAAGAAAAAGGTCTAACATGTTTACATTTATAAGAAAAAAAAAGTTAATGAATCTACTTTACCAATCCAAAAACCATCTTTGAATTCAACCTTATAACATATTCCTGATAGTAAGTTTCCTAACTCTTCCACTAAAAATGTTATTTCTTCTATTGATGATCTATCTATAGCTATTAAAAAAGAGCTCAAAGTTTTACCAAACATATTTTATCTAATTTTTTATCATATGATAACTTACTATTTTTATATAGAGCTTTTGTATCTTTATCATCTTCTATGTCTATTCCTACAGATTAGATGAAAGTTGTTGAAAATACTAAGTGGAAAGAAGTTGTGGTACATGAATAAGAGTTTTATTGAAAAATAACACGTAGGAGATCATTACTCTTTCTACTAGGAAGATAGTGGTGGGTTACAAATAGATTTTTTTCTTTTAGCAGAAGTTAGATGAAAGTATTAATTGGTACAAGATAAGGCTAGTTATTAAGGGATATACCCAAACTTATAGGATTGACTATCAAGAAATGTTTGCTTTTGTTTAAAAATGAACTCAATCAAGGTTTTGATATCTATTACAAGAAACCTATAATGCAATTTACAACAAGTAAAAGGAGAAAAAAATGTAAATGGAAATTCCTTAAGTTTCTATTTTGAGAAGACAGAGGGTAAGATGTGCTCCGTGATTTAGTAAGGAAGTTGTCAGGTTTAAGGTACGAAAAAAAAAGAAGAAGCAATGAAGACCTCATTATGTTTATCAAACATTACTAAGGTAAGACTATAATTTTTATTGTTTATATAGATGATATTATTGTTATAAAAAATGATCATGAGGAGGTTTATATATTGAAGATCTATCTTGCTAAAGAATTTAAAATCAAAGACCTTAGGATTTTGTGTTACTTTTTAGGAAATGAAGTTGCATAATCAAGAAAAGACATCTTTATTTTTTAGAGAAAGTATATTCTTGATCTACTCATTGAAATAAAGATGTTAGGTTTTAGGTCAGTTAATTTCTCTTATATAAGTGAATCATCATTTTGCTAATTTTGATGGTGGGGTAGTTGAAAAAGAAAGATACCAAATGCTGGTTGATAAATTAATCTATCTATTGTATACTTGACCTAATATAGCTTATTTAGTTAGTGTTACCAATTAATTTATCTAGGCTAAACTTTTAGTTGTCTCTTTTAGGTTTTGAACTATTCTAGCAAAATCAACAAATATAATTTCTAATTTTGCCACTTGGAAGTGTTTATGAAAATAAATCAAGTGTAGTTTATCAACTCATTCTGGGCATTAATGATTGTGAGTAGGTCTTGTTATTCATCATATTTTTAACCCTATATATATTAAGTATTAGGTTGGTTCTACTTTATTTATCCCTCTCATATATTATTGATCGATAACAAGGCATCATTATGCAATACTAATTGAGGTTCCTTTATTGTAAAACAACATGTGGAGCATAACATTTTCAAGTGGTAAGATATGTTATATGATAAAAATTATATGGGCCTAAGTATTAGGTCTTTCAAGGTAAAAAAGTATAATACAAAAATAGATTAGATTTGCTAGAAAAAAAACTAAAGAATGATGAAATTGCAAAAAACAAATTGTGAAAACCATTTAAAATTGAAAACAATTCTTAATTTATTAGACTATTCTAAATATAAAAAAAATACAACAAAAAGAACAATGATGAAATTGAAAAAATCACATCATTTCATTAAGTATTTTTATTTTTTAATTCCAACAAGAAAACCAAGAGATACCCTTGTATGGGAGGCATACTCATCCCAAACACCCCTACCAGAGTGTTTGTTATCATAGAATTCCTAGGATTTTCTCTTAAATATTTATGTTCATATGTTACAATGTCTATTCTAATAAAGCTTAACTTATATTTGATTCAACTAATTAGATATGACCTGCATGGTTAGGTTGTCTATCATTATATTACTGTGGTAAGTCATGTTATGGTTAGGTTGTCTATCATTATATTACTGTGGTAAGTCATATTAGAAAAGTTCTTTATCTATATCTAGATAACCCTCATATTAGAAACATAAATATTTAAATACTAATAATAAGATGTCTTTTCAGGAGCAACCATAACTTGTTGGATGGAATTTCTTATAACTATTTATGATTGTTGTACAATTCCATTTGATCCATATAATTGATATAGATGTGGTTGTGCATGAGGTATTGATACACTAACATGTTGGTCTGTGGTTGATGGTAATGACATAATTGGAAGTGATAGAAATATAAGGAATAGTATGAGAAAATAAAGGTGTGTACAAATATAATTTTTTATTATCTTGGTGAGATAAATGATGGAGACCCATTTAAGCATATTAGCCATTAGTTGATCCATCATAATCTAAGAAGATGGTGTATTTTCAAGCTCTTTAGGCAAAAAAACTAATCTCCCTTCATTATTTATACTGATTATTTATCTAGTATTACAATAATGAGTTTACCTATATTTTTCTTTAAAGACATATTTTAATGGCTTCTTGAATAAATGTTGAATCTTTGTCCCACCAAACATGCCAATCTATATGTTGCTAACTATATCTTTTTAAAATTGAATCTATAATGAGTTGACAACCACCTCTAATCAAATAAAATAGGAACTTCAAACCTTAGACCTCAATCATAATAATAATGTTATAAAACCATCACTATTTAAACAAAACACATGAGTTCTAAAAAGAAAGGGTTCATAGGGAATTTATATGCAAAAAATAAATAAAGTTGTAAAGAAGATAAATAAATTGTTGAAATTGAATATATGAGTTTGACTATCATTTACAATAGCATCTAACTTTATTTATATTGTTACAAAGTTTTAATTCTAATTACACAAGTAATTATAATCTTATACAAATATTGATATAAGATAAAAAGGTTTATTAAATTCTATTACAAGTTAAATTCCTTTTTTATTAATATAGACATGAATCCTAATCTAAACTCTAACTTCTGATTAGTTACTTTGTTGAGGACTCCTGTTATGAATATGACTATATCTCTTGTTTGGCACTAATTTAAACTTTGTTGGTCAATCGCTTCTTTATGGTCGCTTTGTCAACTACTCTTTCAACATTTTAAGTTGATCAACTCTTTTCTAACTTGATAGATTCTTTTGATTTATGATCAATTTCATCTTTTTTATCTTGCTTTGTGGTCAACAATTACTGTTTTCTATATTTGACACATGTATATTTATTTTAGATGTAAACACCAACAAAATTATCGATCTTGGTGTCTAACACGACCAAAAGATTGATGTCTTCTTTCAAGTACAGAAGTGTCGAAGTAATAAATAACCCAACAAGACCAGAGTTGAACCACATGGAGGTTAATTGTATAAATTATAAATGAGAGCACAACAACAACAACAACAACAACAATAATAATAATAATAATAATAATAATAATAATAATAATAATAGTAATAGTAATACTAATACTAATACAAATACTAATAGTAATGATAATAGTAGCAGTAGTAGTAGTAGTAGTAGAAGAAGAAGAAGAAGAAGATTAATGTAAGGATTAAACAATGATAACAACAAATATTAAGGTTGGAGGATCCATTAATAATATTTCAAATAAGTATAGTATAAACTCGTATTACTTTAATAGAAACCATACACAAAGGAGGTTCTAATCATATTATAAATTGTTAACATAATTACATTAGTTATCTTATTCGAATAATGCTAATAATTGTAAATGTTATTAGGTGTTCATGATTATAACTTATGTTAACAACAAATCAAGTTTTTTGATAGCACAGGTGTCGGTATACCATACGGTTTGTGCTATGAAAGTGCCAAGTATTTGTTGTACCAAGTGTTATACAACATAAATCTAGACTAATCATTTAACAAGCAAAATATTAAAGAGTGAACAAGATAACAAATACAAAACATGTTAGTATGAAACATTAAAGTCCATGTTAAGTTTACACTCTATTTATTCTTACACCATTAGTGTAACCTGTTCACCTTGACATAATAAACTTAGCTAAACATAATAAAAGAGAGAAACATAAATAAACAAAATAAGAATGTAAATAAGATAAAAGTTAACTAAATACAAAAAAGGAAATGAAAGGCATAAACAAGATATTAATGAAAGCAAAACTTAAGAATTACAAAAATACAAAGAAAGAAAGCAAGAGCATAATCATGATATTGAAACCAAGAACCTAAATACATAGTAAATGCCTCCTTTTATTGGCCAAAACTTGGAACTATTGATTTGATAAATAATTGATGAGTGGGTGGCCATATCTTGACTTGGTGACAATACTTATCTTTTTGTCTGAATAAAACATCATTGATAACGTTAGAATTGGAGCCACTTGTACCATAAAAGTTTTAGGAAATTGTCTTAGCTTTCTAGAAAAAAAAAATAAGGTCATTTGAACTTCTAGAATTCTAGATATGGACCAAACACTGAACAATGTCTAGACTGCAGGACAAATTCAAACTTTTTTGTTGTTGCTACAATTTGGACTTGAAAACGATCTTTTTAAAATCAGACCTCCATATGAAAGTTGTAGGCCTATGTCTTACCTTTCTATCCATATAAAGTAAACCTAAATCCGAGATCTACAGCTTCAGATATGACCCAATTATCAAATAGTATTCTAGTTTGGACTGCACCAACATCTCTTTTCTAAGTTTGGCCATCTTTTTGTCCTTTCAATTTCAATATTTAAACTCATTAATCAATCCTTTCATTGATGTGATAGGCCTACATTTAGGATGAACATTTACCATAAATTAAAAGTATCTTATATTATTAGATATGTTATTATAAAACATGCTTTAGTTAAGGAGTTATTGATATTTCAAATGCAAAATGATGATATAAAACCCTGATAAAAATACACTTTTAAGTATTAATCACTGTCACATGAGTTTGCCTTGATTATAAGAACTTAATATATATTGTTTGATCCTGTAATATGTTAAAAAAAGTAAATCATGCTCCAAGAAATTTGTTATGACTTGATTTGATCTTGAGTTTTTAGGCTTATCAAATGTGTTTTGCGGTCACGAATGGAATTATTAAGGTTCCTAACATTTTTTTAATGAAAACAAATTGAAATTTTAAACAAATTA
>NW_011501372.1:42441-45509 GCF_000495115.2 Populus euphratica | reverse complement strand
TTATCTAAGAAAGTACTAAGAATTCAAAAACATATTTTTCTAATCCTAATTCGAAAATCTTTCAAACTTATCTAGTTATATAGGGTATAAGATATGTAGAACATCCTGTCTAAATTTTTATATTCCATGTACTGATGCAAGAAATCCAAATATACAGCTCACCTTTTTCAAAATCTACCGGACCAAAACTTTATGCTTTATGCTTGATGTGATAAAAGTATTATTAAAAAAAGAAGAAGATAATATTAAAACAAGATGTTCACTCCACCGTGGATGCCTCTATGTTGCACAT
Source organism: Populus euphratica (assembly GCF_000495115.2). Classification (NCBI taxonomy): domain Eukaryota; kingdom Viridiplantae; phylum Streptophyta; class Magnoliopsida; order Malpighiales; family Salicaceae; genus Populus; species Populus euphratica. Next base: position 45,217 of record NW_011501372.1, on the reverse strand, counting down.
TCATCACAATCTCTATTTAAAAAGAAAAGAATGATTCTCTAAAAATAACTTATAATTGTTTAAATAGTCACTAAACAAATCTAATTTGGGAAGGAATACAAAACCTACAATAGTTTTAAAAATTCTAAAATTATCTAAGAAAATACTAAAAATATTTTCTAACCATAATTTAAAAGTCTTCCCGATCTCAACGTAGAACACCTTGTTTCAATTTAAGTGTGGTCCAAATATTATGCTTATTTTGTTTAAAATTTTTTGTCTGACTTTATGCTTGATATGATAACAGTACTACAAAAAAGAAGTAATATTAGAACAAACCCCGTCACTCTACCTTGGAGGCCTATGTGTTGCTCGTTCCTCACAATTTCCATTTAAAAGTAAAAGAATGATGTGAAAGAATAAAGTAGTGCAAGGAGAATATGCTTTCATGCGAAGAGAGAGAGAGAGAGAGAGAGAGACAAATAAAAAAGAGTTCTCTTTGCATGCTCTTGATGCAGAGAAGTTACAAGGACAAGAAAATTTCATAAGCGAAAATGATTATAGATATTAGCTGTAAATTTGTAATTTATTCCTCAACAAAATAAAGCTATTGAAGTATTTCTTCTAAAATATTTACAGGATGTTTTAAATAAGTTAGAAAATCCTACATCTATAAAAAAAAACAATTAAGACTCTCAAAGTATAAAGAAAATTAGGATAATAAATTCAAAAAACTAAAAAAAATAACAAAATTAATCAACACAACAATTTATACGTCTAATTCGAGAAGATATAATGATCCAATAAGCGTTCGAAGCAACTCTTCTTAAAAAAATTATTAATAAAATCATCTAAAAAAATTTAAACCTAATTTAACAAGCATATTTCTCGTGAACTCTATTTTAAGCTATATCATATTATCATTGTCTCACACAGAAATAAAATTCCTTTTGCATTTAGATATTTGCTAATATTCCATAAAATATATATGTTAGCCATTCAAATAATCTGCGTAAATCAATATGTCTAAAAAAAAATCCCCATCTAAATGCTAACTTGTAGTTTTTACAAGCTAGGCCGAATCAACAGGTTCTCAATTCCGTCTAATCATGGGAAGGGTAAGTACTCTTGGTCAGGGGCGGAGCAAGAAAAAAAAACTAAGGGGGTCAAATTAAAAATTAAGGAAACAAAGTTAAATTTTTAATTATTTTTATAATATTTATAAAAAAGGAGGCTGGGAAAAAAATTTCCTGCAGGAGCCGGGGCCCAGCCCCCCCTGCCTCCTCCACTGCTCTTGGTATCATTGCTGGCGAATCAAAATGGACCTTTCTTCACTTTTTCGCATTATCTACTGCATGCAGAAGGTGATCTTCTTTGTATATCCATGCACATTAATTTGTATAATTTCTTGCATGCAAAATTCGAGTCCTTTTGCTGGTTCAAGACTGTAAAAGAATCCACAAAGTAAGCTGGACAAATTAATGCCGTCTCATCTCATTGTTTTTAGGCCTTCTTTTTCTACTTTCAAAAGATCACTCTCCTTGTTAAATGTTAATTATTTTATTACAGCGATGGTGTTGTACGATGATCTTGTTAAAGCCTTGCTTTTTTTTTTTTTTCTAAGATTATCAGTTTGGTGCCTAAAGTGATGGCATTAATTAGTTTAATTAAGGCCAGTGTGTATCTTGTTTGAGCCCGATTGCTAACACTGTACTTGGATTCTAAGTAACAGCACCATTACTCTCTCCTTCTATAAGTAGAAGACCAGCTTGGTGGCAACAACAAAGCTAATTCAAGAAATAAATTGTCACCGTTGCACTAAAAACCTTCTAAGAACCTCTCGCTGCCACTGTTGCAACAATAGAGCTACATCCAAGAACCATTTCATAATCAGAGTTATGGAATTATCGATAAACATATGCGGACAATCCTCGAATCAGAGAGATGAGGAGTGCCGGAAGTGGCAGCCAGAGAGTTTCCCACCCGAAATACCACGTGATGATGACCCAAAGAAAATGATGGATGAGAAGTTGTACAAGTACGCAGCAGAAGACAAATCTGATGAATTATTTGGTGAACTGCGGTGTGTTTCATCAGCGGAACTATCATCCATCATTTACACACAAGTTAGCCCTTCTGGAAATTCATTGCTTCATGTTTCAGCAAGCAATGGAAGCAAACATGTGACGGAGCTCCTTCTACAACATTTTCCGCTTCTAATGGTGAGGAAAAACTTCCACGATGATACTGCACTTCATTTAGCAGCCGGAGCTGGACAGCTGGGAACTACAACAGTTCTTATCAACAAGGCAAAAGGCCATGGAGGAGCCAGCGACTTTCCTAACTTTTTGGAGATGAAGAATAATAGGGGAAACACAGCTTTACATGATGCAGTCGTTAATGGGCACGACATTTTGGCCCGTTTTCTTGTTTCGGAGAGCTCGAAGCTTTTATATACAGAAAACAATGAACGTAAGTCTCCCTTGTATGTTGCAGTCGAGAATAGCGATGAGAAGATGCTCACTACTCTAATGGATACTGTACGTGATGATGTTGATTTACTTAACAAGCTAGAAGGAAAGTCTCCTGTGCACGCCGCTGTCCAAGGAAGAGAGAAGTAAAATGATTTTTTTCCCTTCTCATTCATATATTTTCCCTTCTAACATGCTAGTGTTTCTTTCATTATTTGATCTATTTTCATTCGAGTTAAATTAATTTCAGAAATATTGAAACAAATAGCGAAAAAAAAGCCAGGCCTTTTGCGCCGGAAAGATGAAAAAGGGGAGAATCCACTTCA
>NW_011501372.1:26033-41662 GCF_000495115.2 Populus euphratica | reverse complement strand
CTTCTTCAACACAAGCTTGCATCTTGCAGCTCTTCCAAGCTTTCCATTTTGAGAGCTTTTGTATCCAAGTTTACAGGTAACTCTTGGCCTTGATAGGTTTTCCATATAGTTCACCAAGCCCAGAGGTTCATAGGCTCTCTTTTACATGTGGAATATAGAGAAGAATTTTAAGTCAAACATCAATGCTTGTATTCACTTGACTATTAAAAGATTCGTTAAAGAGCTTCGTTTTGCTTAGAAGCTTATCTTAGAAACAGTTTGATGAAAACATGGACTCATTTTCTGGTAGTCCTTTGCTTGAGAATGTGCTGTGATTATTTATCACAGCATATATTGAGGGAAGAGTGTGAAAATTGCTAATCAAATGTGTACTCATCGTCTCTCCTTGGAGAATTGCACTTGGAAGACTCATTTGGAAATGGTCTTGTACTTGCCTGGAGAGAGAAGAACTCGGTTTTGGGCTTATTATGGGTCATAAGCAATCGATTCGGATAGATGAACCAAGAGATTGTAAACTACAGAAAATTTATTGATTTATCATAGGCATGCCAAAGTTCTTTCAGTGAACTATCAAAGTCTTCAGGTATGCTTGTCATTTTCAGAAAAACAAAGTAAAGAAAAGGGAAAACCACAACTCTATGCACCTATGTTGCTGATTAAACTATAGTTATGAAGGAAAATAAATATATAGTGAACCTGTTTGATGAGAATTGTTGCAGCTTGTCTAGCTAAGAAAATGATTAGTTGACTTGCCTTGCGAATTCTGATGAGTCTTTTCTGTGAAACAGACTGGTTTTTTGTTAGAAAAGGGAGCGTTCAGTCCTGAATGGAGGGGGTGGGGAGAGCTCAAACTCCAGGCCTAGCATGCAGGATGGGGATGGCATGCTACCATAAAAGATCAAGGCTAACCTAATTAGATTAGAAAAAACATGATAATCATCAGTGTGAACGTTGCATTAATGACCTTTTCCTCCTTGTATTCATCTATAATGCATTAGGGCAGTGATTTGTGTGACATTTCTTATATTCTTCTTCCCTCCATGTTTTAAGCGCAAAGATGATTTCAATCTGTGAGATGATGCGTCGAAGCGCAAATGTTTGACATTACAAACTGGGCTAACGAAATGGGAGCTTCCAGGAATATCCCACTTGCTGGTGACACCAGAACGCCTCTGACACACACGAAGAAAAGAAAGGAAAAAAGCTCGAATAGTCTGTCATTATAGCATACACTGAGTTGAGATATCCATCAGTAGCTTCACCAGCCCTCACAAACACTCCCAGCAGAAATTAACTGCAGATAACATAGCTAACACTTCTGAGCTGATTTATTTCTACTCATTAACCTCACCTCATGACGCGGGGTGCATATCGACAAGGAAGCAGTCCAGACGTGTCAAATAAGATATATCAACAATGTATAACTTTTGATCATTGGATATCAGATTGAAAAATCCTAGTTATTTCTTTTTCTGTACGGGCGTTGCGTCTCCTCCTCGATAATTAGGTTTTGAATCTCGTGCGTTATGCATTTGGTATCCATCTTGTTCTCCTAATAATACTGTGACGTCATTGGAGACATATCAGCTTTTTCTAAGCCACCGTGAGCAGAGAAGCAGATCAATTAGTTCATTTTCCCTCATATAATGGCAACTGATCGATCGCCCCAGCTCAATCTTTCAAGCCACTGATCTGATACTCTCATATGATTCACTATTCCAGATGACTTAGCAAATTATGATATAATCTCTTGCATCACTCAATTCATTTAATAGAATGATCAACAGAAGTTGCAGAAAGCCAGCCATTTCTGCCAGGCCTAGAGTATAAATCAACCTTGAACAAAAACTTGATTAGACTGAATAATAGGTAAATGAACTGATCAAAACAACAACAAAAACTTTCAGTTCTTGCAAGAGCTTGCTCGGAGAGGGCCCTGCCTGAAAAATAATGAAGGTAGAGCACAGAAATGTAACAGGCCATTTCCCTTTTTTCACATGCTTTGACATAGCTTTAGGGAATGTGAAGTATAAATTATCCAAGCAAGCACTTCATGGATGGGAATTAAAATGCTGCAATAAAAACTTTGTAAAAAAGGGAAAACTTCAAGGTACAAATCTCTGTTACGATGTTCAAGAAAAGGAGCATCTTGTTTTTCTTTTTTCTTTTGCTGATGGATTAATTGCTTTTGCCTTCAAGTTCTTTCACTCAATTTCCAAACTCCTCCATTTCCCATGCAATAGGAAAACCACATAAAAGCTTGAACTCTGGCTTGGTCGTGTTGGGAATTCCGTCCGGTGATGTACTGATATTTGCTCATAGGAGAGCCAAGCACACTGACACAATATTTAACGTGGTTCGGCAAAACCGCCTACATCCATGGGAGAAGTCAATATATTTAGAGATAGAGAAAGAATACAAAACAAATACATGGAGGAGGAGGATTACACCCTCTCATACTCAACTCTCAACTCTCTTTGCTGCACTTGCAGCTGCTGCAATGGCAGCAAGGCTGCTGCCATTGCAGCTCTCTCTTCCTCTCTACTCTCTTCACATTTTCATAATTCTCTTCACTCATTTTGCTCTCTTGCATATGCCTCTATTTATAGGCATTCATGGAGGCTTTTCTTCAACAAAGGTGGCTGCCAACTCCAACTCTTCTTCAACAATGGTGGCTGCCAACCTTTGACATCTTGGATGAGTGTACATGGTTGGTGCAATAGCAAATGGTTGTTGCACATTAATGGCAACCAACCTAACAACCTTTTCATTTAGCATCAAAGAATGGCCGATCCATTTCAGCATTTACTCTTGTGCGAAACTCTATGGTTATGAAAGAGAAATACAAAGTCAATGGCGAAAACTTGACACCATATGAGGTTGCAAAGAAGCAATCTAAAATGGTGGGAGCAGAATTCTCAGGAGAACCAATTCCGAAGGGGAAGGTATGTTAAGTAATAAATGTACAAGGAAACTACTTTGGCCTAGATGAAAAAAGCAGCAATCATTCGACTGCTACAGACATCAAATCAGTAGGCATTTAGCTAAATGGTGCTTCTATAAAATACATTTCAAGTTTTTTTGTTTTCTTTTCCCTTGAATCATATACAAATCAGCAAACAAAAAATATCTTTCTCCAAATTTTCTTGGTGTAGGACAACGATGCAGAGATGCTACAAACAGAGGACAAACCAGATCATGGAGTGGTATCCCATTTTCTTTCATTCATTTCCTTTTCTTTTATGAGATAACTAGTTCCATAGTTTATTTTTTCGGTTCTTTTTCCTAAAACCATACGCATAAAAACATCTTTTGGTTTTTTGATGTAGGGAAACCAAGATGGTCCAGATGACAGAAAAGGAGGGAAGGGAAAACTAGACTATTATGGAGTTGTATGTCTTCTTCTTCTTCTTCTTGTTGTTGTTGTTGACAAAAATGGAGGCAAGGGAAAACTAGATTAATGGTCTTCTTCTTCCGGAAGGAAAAACTAGATTATTATGGATTTCTATGTCTTCTTCTTCTTGACAAAATATAGAGGAAAGGGAAAACTAGATTATTATGGATTTGTATGTCTCCTCCTCCTCCTCCTCCTCCTCCTCCTTGAAGAAATTATCCTGGACACTTCCTAACTAGCTAAGAAGAAAACTTCTGACTGCATATTTTCTTTGTCAAATAATTTATAGGTTACATATCTCTTTTATCTGTTGTTTTCCAGATGATGACATTATCGATCTTGCATTTTTGGGCCAGCCCTAAGAGATCCAAAGCAGAATATTTCCGCATTAAGGGCAGACCTCTACCAAAAGAGGAAATCAAGAACAGGATTGATTCTCTTCTTGTTGTAGCCGTACTCGTCGCAAGTGTAACATTTTCTGGTGTGCTCCAACTCCCTAAAAGTACAGACCAGCCTGGAAGTAGAGCTTCTAACATCACCACCAACAATATCCACAATATCCAGAACCAGGTGATATCAGAAATAAATGAAGGCATCCTAAGGAATGTTTATATTTATATTGACATGGTAGCCTTGAATGCCTCGGTCATGGCATCGATAATCCTTTGTTGGGCTCATCTATATGATGTCAAAGTAGCAGCACATGTAATCTGGGTGGCATCGATTTTAACAGGTGGTGCTATCTACATGATGTGCACAGCATTCGTCTTTGCCGTTGCTATTGATGTATGCAAAAACCTTGCCTTCTTCGTTGTCACCATTGCCGTCGGTGGAGTGCTTTTTCTTTTCCAAACCGTGGTTTCTATTCCATTGATTATTCCGCCGAGTGCCAACCAAATCATTGAAAGAATTGCTTCACCTTACATCTATCTCCTTATTTTCTACTTATATTTCCTTCTGGACTGGTTGTATTGTAAATTGAAGAAAAAAGAGAAGGCACAACAAACAACGTCTTCTTGATATGATGCTCTTCGGATCAGTCGATTGTGTGTGTTTAATCATCGTAATAATTTGATGTTGTTGATTGTATTAATTATTTGATGTCTGTATTGTTGTCATTATTTGAGTTTATTCAATTCCTTGGAAATGTACGGCTCCCGGTGAGCATTTTCTTTATTGAATAAAATAAAAGAAATGTTTTCTACTAATATAAGTAGTTTCTTTATCCAAATTAATTAAGGTGAAATTATGTTAGCATTCCATGCAAAATTTAATAAACAATATTTACTGTCCGTGAGATGCACTTTCTTGATCCGAAGTTCAGAAAACAAAAAATGTTTTCTTCGTAATAAAAATGAACAAATTAACAAAAATTTAAGCTTGCTAGCTACAAAGAAGAAGAAGAAGAAGAAGAAGAAGAAGGTCGTGTATACTTTGTTTTTCAATTCATTCTTTAGGTGTAAAAATCCAACTTTAAAAGTAAATGATTAGTCATGCACTTAAAAGCTTAAATACTTTTTGAAGTAGACTCGCCTAAGATATTGCACTTAACATCTGTAGCCAAGGTCAATCAAACTTGATTCAATGGTCTCTTTTTAATCGAGTTTCAATTACTGTCATTTATTTATTAAGGTTTAGAAGTGGGGGAAGTGTTTTGTTTATCAGTTTCTAAGGTGAGTAAAGATTTGTTTTAAGGTTGTATAACAATTTATACATGTCTTTACAAGCTAAAACAAAGGAGAAATGAGGTTTGGGAGGCCTCATCCGATGGCCTCCAATTCTTCAGAAACCACAATGCAGCTCCCAAACAGCACTAGGGCTCGCATTTTATTTTTATTTTTCCTCTTAAGCTGGCGTACAGGGCCCAAAGGCATGCACTTGTTTATTCTAGACCCTTGCGCGTGGGCCTATTGCACACCGAGCCCATCTTTCCTCTCTTATTTTCCTTCTCTTCTTTACACTGTTATTTTTTAAAAATCAAAATTCACAATGAAAAAAAAACTCGTTTTTATTTGTATAATTTTCATTAAATAATGAATCTATTTCCATCATATGCGCATTTTCATGACGATAACGAAAATAAATCTCCTTGGTTTGATTTTATAAATAAATAAACAGTTTCATTTATATGATATAAATTAAAAAAAAACATATTATTTAAATTAATTATTTTTTGGCATTATTGAAAAACTGCATGTGAGTATGAGTGGTACAATATATTTTTGATATGATTGAAATTTATTGGGATGATATGCGAACATTTTATATATAATAAAAAGTATTGTTATTTTCTCAATTACAAATAAATTTTCTCAATTGTTAAGAATAAAAAAATAAATTTATATTAACTAATTACAAGTGTTATATCAATTTACAGTATTTTATCAATTATTGTCTCATTTTCAAAAAGGATGGGAGCCTTTAAAAGCTAGCATGACCCATATCTCTAGTTTACTTAAATAAAACATTTAGTTTTTGTCCATACCATATAAATGAAATGCTTCCAGGAGCTTTTATGGTGACATTGACCAAAAGAAAAATATATTAGAATTGAAAGATGAAATTTGTGTCTATTGTGTTTAAAAAGTAATTGTTTTTATTTGATCATGTTTACAAAAATGTTTTGACTTACAATGATTTTTTTATCTATTTTAGTTTTGATGGTAGTTTGACTTATAATATCACATGACTTTTTCTATCAAATGAGCCATCATTTTTATTTTTTTAATGAAATCATGTGTTTTTTTATGTTCATGATATGCATTTATGATTATTTTTTTCTTTGCAAATAATACATTTATACGAAGACACCCTATGCTTTCAGGAATACTAAAATTTTTATAAATTCACAAAACCTCTACACTAAAGAACCAAGAATTCCTTGGTGCATTTCCTTTTCTTAAAAAAACTATGCATGCATGATCTTATGTTTTCACAAAAGTTTCTGGAAAAATCAAAGTTTTAGTACAAAAACATAATTTAAATTATTGTTTGTTCTAATAGAAAAGTTCTGAAAATTTAAGTGATCTCTTAAAAAGGTGACAATACACCTAGAAAAACCTAAAGAACAATCTAAACACTATGAGATGACTTCAAAGTTGAATTTTAATTGAATAAATAATGAGAAACCATTTTTTATGATCATATAAAACAAAGCAAAACTTACCGATTTCAAATGGGAAAAAGTCATCTTTGATAATCTTTTTGCATAGTTAAATATATTCTTTATAGTCCCTAATAAGCCTACTTTCTCTCGTAAGTAGGGTAAGTAGGGCACAATTGTTATAACTTTTTTTTTTGTTATTTTAGAAAAAAAATATGGCAAAGGAAGAGAACAAGCAGCAGAGTTGGTCTCTGAATTACTTCTCTTTTTTATTAGGCTATTGGCCGTATGCAACACATATAAAATTTTTTTCCTTTTGATATATGTGTATGTTTGTCACATTATGTTGAAAAATCAAGTATTTTAAATGTGAGATTGATATTTTTTTTACAAAAAAAATAAAATTCAGACCTTAAAATAAATATGCTAGAAAATCATGAATCTTTTTCTCTTTCTTTTACTTTTTTCAGGAAAAGAAAAAAAATTGAAACTAGTAGGTCCATCCGAGTCACTTACCCAATCAAATGACCCGACTGGACATAAAAAGGGCTTAGCTACTATGCAATGAAGGAAAATGCATGCAAAGAGACCTAATTACTATTTAAGTGGATTATAATTTATTTGAATAGTAAAAACAAATGCATGCAAAGAGGTGAAAAGAATAGACCTGGCAGAAGACAAAGGAGCTATAAAGAGTTGAAGGCTTGCTGGCTTATTGGTCCGTGTTCGTCTGTTTCAACCCTTTTCCTTTTGTTCTATATTTGTGTCAATTTCTTGTTTTTTGTTTCCTTTGCATCTTCGTCCCTCTTTTTATACTAGTTCCTGCACTTTCTTCTCCTCTATTCTGCATATTTTATTTGCAAAAAATGGAGCAAAGACCAAAAGGTAGTCTCTGTTACTTTCTTATTTCTTCTCTTCTCTTTTTTTTTTCTTTTCTACTGCCAGCCTTTTCGATCTCACAATAAGGCAAGAATAGAGGAAAGAAACTCCCTCTGTTCTTTGTTTTTCTTTTTAACACTGTTTTTCTTTTCGTTTCTCTTCCATTTTTTTTTGTTCTCCCCAGCAGAAAAGGTTTATATAGCCTAATATGCAGCTCTATTTAGAAAACAAGTATTACATTAATTAGGGTGTAATCTCAAATGATCAAATAAAGTGAAAAATATGAAATTAAAATATTTTGATTATGATTTTGTTATCATCAATGATTTTTTTCCAGTAATTTAGAGGATGGTATGACTCCTTTCTATCCTCCCATAGTTGGCAATGTGAGGCCAACTGTTTCCTTTGGTATGAAGCAGAAAAAATGTGGTATGCAGCTCCAAAATCAAGCGTGACGATAAAAAAAACTAGTAGGAATTTACAGAGAAAAAAGGAAAGAAATCAGCTATGATGGTTAGTTTAGAGAAAAAGGAAAGAAATCAGACGAGGGAGATACTATTTTCATAATGCAAATGGACAGTATTATGTTAATTATATTTTCATGAAAGGGTTGTGCGTAGTACCGTGTCGTCTTATTTAAAAATAAGAGCAAAACGTGATCAATTCCCTTATTTTCCTTTTCTAATCTAATCCTCGCTCTTCAATTTCTTCATCTAACAACAATTTCTTTTAATTTTATCTTCAATCAACACCCTTATTTTGACACCTTTTCCATTTAGTCCTTGGTCCAAAAAAGGGACTTCAAATCGGCCTATAATTGGTCTTCAAACTTTAAGCATCTTGCAATTGTGTCCCTGCAAACTCAGGCAAAAATCATTCTCACGGTAGGATTCTCTACTTTCACACTAGATATTCAATCAGGAATATCTTGAGCTTTTGATATTGAAATCAAGCGATTCAAAAGCCCATATTCATCTACGCATCTAGAACTACAACTTTTATGAAGGATTTAAAGTGATATAAAATTGATTTAAAGAACAAAATCTGGCCACAATCTGGTTGGTCAAAAAGATTTCTTGATCTAACAATACCAAACATCCAAATCTGACTGAGAGTATGTCATAAAAACAGTGAACCCTAGGACCCAATAAAGGTAAAGGTCAATTATTCAATATGTCATGAGTGACAGAATATAACTAGGATGATCAATTATCATATGAAACCAAGTTAGAATTAGTGTCTAAGTTGGAAAAAAAATTATGACAATAGCATAATCATTTTTTTTAGTACAAATTATGAAGGATTTATCCAATCTTAAAAACAAGATAAAGAAGGAATAAATTTAGCATTATGAAGACTTCTAGTCAATCTAAAAAACCTTAATGATTTTGGAAACAAAAAGAAAGGACAAAGAGGATGAAAAATAGCTCAAAGAGGGTTTAACAAACATTTTTTCTTTCTCTACTTTTGTTAATCTTGTAGCAAACATGAGTTAAACTCATGTACTCGATTCAATAGGGGTATACACCATCTTCAATACTTGGGGTCAAAAAATGAATAACAACTCATGGCAAAAAAAATTAGTTTTTACAAAAGTTGATGTAGGAGTTTTTTTTTTGAAAAAATAGATATTTTTCTTTTCTAATTTTATTTATTTTATATTTTTATTATGTTTTTTTAGGGAATAGCTTTTCTACTTTATTTTTTTATTTAGTATTAGAAAATTAAATAGTACTATGGTTTTCTATTTACTTTTTTTTATAAAAGTTCACAATAGTTTTTTATAAGTGGGAATTCAGATGAATAAAAATTAAATATTTTGGATATCTAGTTGTAGTGTTTTTAATCTCTAAAAATTAACTTGTAATAAATATCATTATCATTTACTCTCATTGCAAAATAAGTATTAAATATTGAGTGTTACATCAAATTTACAACATATATTCTCATGAGTGTGATTTTTTGTGTGTGAAGTTATGCATGCATTTTATGTTTCATAAAAAATGCATACATTTTATGTAAGAAACATTGTTGTTTTCTTATCAATTCTTAGGAAAATAAAAATAAAATCATAGTCTAAATTAACAATTTTATATAATCATGGCTTAACCATGTTAAACAAAAATTATATTGAACATTATAATCATGTATAACAAGAAAAAATATAAAAAAAATTATTTGCATAATTATCATTAAATAATGAAATTATTTTCAAGAGATGCATAAATAATTAAAAATAAAAATGGTTATTATCATAATTTTAAAATTCAACTCGGGAGTCAACTTGGGATAAGATTTAAGTCATATATCAAGTTAATCATTAACCTAAATCAATATAAAAATAAAAATAAAAATTATTATAATTTTAAAATTTAATTTAAATATCAGCTCGGAGCTGAAACTAAAACAAGTGTAACTAAATAGAAGTGTCACATTAATTTTACTATTTTTTCTTTGTGTTAGGTCCGTTTTTTCCAAACATTATGCAGATGTTTTATACATAAAAACATTGTTGTTTTCTCAATTGTTAGGAAAAAAAAACACTCTTGGTTCAATTTAGCAAATTTATTTAATAATGGTGTAATCATGTTAAGAAAGATTACACCAGATATTATAATCATTAAATAACAAGAAAAAGGATAATTTTCTCTATTTTCATAATTATCATTAAATAACAAGGTTATTTACAATTAGAGATGCACAATTCCATATCGCTCTTTTATTTTCTTTTTAAGTAAATAAATAGTTAGATTTCAGGCATGGCAATATAAGTTAAGGAATGAATTGCTTTTAATAAACAAAAATAGTAGATAGGTTACACATCATATTTTATCATGATCGAATACAGATTTTTCAGGTTATACATAACATTTTATATATAAAAAAACACTATTGTTTTTTATAATATTTATCAAGAAAATAAAAATAAAGTCATACTCTAAGTTAGCAACTCTATCAAATCATGTTTTAATTATGTTAATCAAATATTAAAGTAAATAACATAATTATCACAAGTGAGTTTTTTCAGACGTTATGCTTACATTTTATATAAGAAACATTTTCTTTTTGTCAATTTCTAGGAAGAAAAATAAAGAATATCTCTAAGTTAGAATAATTATCCTATTTGAAGAAAAAATGTATGTAATTAGACGAAAGGTTTGACTAAATAACTTAATTATCCTGTTTGAAGGGAAATTGTTTTTTAGTTGCATAAGTATCGATAGTAACAACATGATTTTTTTTTAATGTTTTGAGAATAATTTCATTTCAAACATGGCAATATAATTTGAAACTAAAGTGAGTTACTTTGTTAAAAAACAAATTACTTTGTACAATGCAAACAAGTTGATGCAGGAGTTTTTTGTTTTTATTGAAAAAATAAATATATTTTTTTTCTAATTTATTTTTTTATATTTTTCTTATGTTTTTTTTTGGGCATAACTCTGCTACTTTATTTTTCTTTTAGTATTAGAAAATTAAATATTATTGTAGTTTTCTATTTTTTTTATATAAAAGGTCATGATAGTTGTTTACAAGTGGAGTTTCGGATAAATAAAAATTAAATATTTTAAATATCTCTTCATAGTTATAGTGTTTTTAATCTTTAAGAATTGACATGTAATAAATATAATTATAATCATTGCATAATAAATATTAAATATTGAGTTTTACATCCAATTTACAATATATTTTTTCATGAATACAATTTTGTTTTTGAAGTTATGCATACATTTTATGTTTCATAAAAAAATGCATACATTTTATGTAAGAAACATTGTTGTTTTCTTATCAATTGTTAGGAAAATAAAAATAAAATCATAGTCTAAATTAGCAATTTTATATAATCATGGCTTAACCATGTTAAAAAAAAATATATTGAATATTATAATCATTGTATAACAAGGAAAAATATATAAAAAAATTTATTTATACAATTATCATTAAATAATGAAATTATTTTCAATAGATGCGTAATTTCATAACGCTAACAAAAAGAAACTCCTTTTTTTTCAGTAAATAAATACTTCCATTCCAACATGACAATATATTCACAATGGTGTGGGAAATATAATAAGCATTTGCTAAGCACAAAAAAAAAAAAACGATTCTTCCTATATATGGTGGGTGAGTGGTTTTGAAGATTCAGTATGCAAATTTTAGAGTTGTTTGTAATTATTGAAGTTATGCATTTTTATTGTTCGAGAACATAATAATGATTGTGTTTTAAAATATTTTTTTATTTAAAAGCATATTAAATAATATTTTTTATTTTTTAAAATATTATTTTTATATTAGTGCAAAAAAATCAAAAAATAATAAAAAAATATAATTTAAAGTAAAAAAGTAAAATAAAAATTAATTTTTTTAAATACTTATAAAATAAAAAAAACAAATAGATTATAAATGACATACTTGACACAACCTGAACATTGTAATTAGAATTGAAAGGAAAATCATGAAAGATGGAAAACCGAGGACTTGAGATAACACTTAAGGGGACTTAAATTCTCACACAAGGAGAAGAAAAATATAACTTATAATTTTTTAAACAGGCACTAAACAAATCTACTTTGGAAAGGTAAAGAAACCCTAAAATAGTTAAAAAAAAAAATTAAATCTAAAATTATCTAAGAAAGTACTAAGAATTCAAAAACATATTTTTCTAATCCTAATTCGAAAATCTTTCAAACTTATCTAGTTATATAGGGTATAAGATATGTAGAACATCCTGTCTAAATTAATCTGAGCATAGTATAATTGTGCTTATTTTTGTTTTTTTAAAAAAACTTGTTTGACAAGTAGAAACTTTTTGTCATCTTAACCATAGAGATATTTGCTATACATTCGATATTCCATGTACTGATGCTAGAAATCCAAATATATAGCTCACTACCGGACCAAAACTTTATGCTTTATGCTTAATGTGATAAAAGTATTATTAAAAAAAAAGAGGATAATATTAAAATAACCTGTTCACTCCACCGTCGATGCCTCTATGTTGCACGTTCATCACAATCTCTATTTAAAAAGAAAATAATGATTCTCTAAAAATAACTTATAATCGTTTAAATAGTCACTCAACAAATCTAATTTGGAAAGGAATACAAAACCTACAATAGTTTTAAAACATCTAAAATTATCTAAGAAAATACTAAAAAAATTTAAAAAATATGTTCTAACCATAATTTAAAAGTCTTCCCGATCTCAACGTAGAACATCTTGTTTAAATTTAAGAGTGGTCCAAATATTATGCTTATTTTATTTAAAAAATTTTGTCTGACTTTATGCTTGATATGATAACAGTATTAAAAAAAAGAAGTAATATTAGAACAAACCCCGTCACTCTACCTTGGAGGCCTATGTGTTGCTCGTTCCTCACAATTTCCATTTAAAAGTAAAAGAATGATGTGAAAGAATAAAGTAGTGCAAGGAGAATATGCTTTCATGCGAAGAGAGAGAGAGAGAGAGAGAGAGACAAATAAAAAAGAGTTCTCTTTGCATGCTCTTGATGCAGAGAAGTTACAAGGACAAGAAAATTTCATAAGCGAAAATGATTATAGATATTAGCTATAAATTTGTAATTAATTTATTCCTCTAAAAAAAATTAGAGCTATTGAAATATTTCTTCTAAAAGATTTACAAGATGTTTTAAATAAGTTAGAAAATCCTACATCTATTAAAAAAACAATTAAGACTCTCAAAGTATAAAGAAAATTAGGATAATAAATTCAAAAAACTAAAAAAAAATAACAAAATTAATCAAGACAATAATTTATAGGTCTAATTCTAGAAGATATAATGGTCCAATAAGTGTCGAAGCAACCCTTTTTAATAAAATTATTAATAAAATCACTTAAAAATATTTAAACTTAATTTAACAAATAGATCTCTCGTCAACTCTATTTTAAGCTATTATCATAGTCTAACATAAAAATAAAATTCTTTTTGCATTTAGATTTTTGCTACTATTCCATAAAATATATATGTTAGCCATTCAAATAATCTGCCTAAATCAATATGTCTAAAAAAAAATTCTCCTCTAGTTATAAAAAATTCCCCATTCAAATGCTAACTTGTAGTTTTTACAAGCGAGGCCGAATCAACAATTCTCTTAATTTCGTCTAATCATGGGAAGGGTAAGTACTCTTAATTGGTATCATTGCTGGCGAATACTTGTCCTGGCATCTTCTATCAGCTGGTTCCTCTCGAGTTGAGACAAGGTATTGATGCAGGTGAATCAGAATGAAACTCACTTCACCTCGGATTCTATTCATCTATAGCCTACGGGTCACCTTCTATAAGTAGAAGACCAGCTTGGTGGCAACAACAAAGCTAATTCAAGAAATAAATTGTCACCGTTGCACTAAAAACCTTCTAAGAACCTCTCGCTGCCACTTTTGCAACAATAGAGCTACATCCAAGAGCCATTTCACAACAATAGTTATGGAATTATCGATAAACATATCCGGACAAGCCTCGAATCAGAGAGACGAGAACTTCCGAAAGTGGAAGGCAGAGAGTTTCGTACCGCAAATACCACGTGATGATGACCCAAAGAAGATGATGGATGAGAAGTTGTACAATTACGCAGAAGAAGACAAATTTGATGAATTATTTGGTGAACTGCGGCGTGTTTCATCAGCGGAACTATCATCCATCATTTACACACAAGTTAGCCCTTCTGGAAATTCATTGCTTCATGTTTCAGCGAGGCATGGAAGTAAAGATGTGACAGAGCTCCTTCTTCAGCACTTTCCGCTTCTAATGACAAGGAAAAACTTCCACAAAGATACTGCACTTCATTTAGCAGCCAGAGCTGGACAGCTGGGAACTATTACAATTCTTATCAACAAGGCAAAAGGCCATGGAGAAGCCAGCGACTTTTCTAGTTTTTTGGAGATGAAGAATGATAGGGGAAACACTGCTTTACATGATGCAGTCATTAATCGTCACCAAGAAGTTGCCCGTTTTCTGGTTTCGGAAAGCTCGAAGCTTTTATATACTGAAAACAATGAACGTAAGTCTCCCTTGTATCTTGCAGTCGAGAATAGCACTGACAAGCCGAGTGATGAGAAGATGTTCACTATTCTTATGGATGCTATACCCGATGATGTTGATTTACTTAACAAGCTAGAAGGAAAGTCTCCTGTGCACGCCGCTATCCAAGGAAGAAAGACAGGTAAAATATTGATTTTTTTTTTATTTCTTCATATATTTTCCCTTGTAACATGCCAGTGTTTCTTTCATTATTTGATTGATTATTCATTTGTTTTAAATTAATTTCAGAAATATTGAAACAAATAGCGAAAGAAAAGCCAGGCCTTTTGCGCCGGAAAGATGAGAAGGGGGGGAATCCACTTCATTGTGCAGCATCCATGGGTTATGTTTGGGAAACTCAATTCCTGTTCGATAAATATCGTGATGGTGCAATCCAGCAAAACGATGAAGGCAACATGCCTATCCATGTTGCTAGCAAAAAGGACCATGTTGATGTAGTTGATGCATACATTTCCAATTGGACTGATGCAACAGAATTTCTCAACAGCAAAAGGCAGAACGTTCTTCATGTCGCCGCTGAGAGTGGAAGGCATCGAGTGGTGAAGTATATCCTACGAAAGAAGAATCTGGAAGCACTTATAAATGAGAAGGATCTAGATGGAAATACACCTTTGCATTTAGCATCAAAGAATGGCCGCTCCATTGCAACATTTACTCTTGCGCGAAACTCTATGGTTATGAAATGCATAGCCAATGGCGAAAACTTGACACCATATGATGTTGCAGAGAAGCAATCTAAAATTGTGGGAGCAGAATACTCAGGTGAACCAATTCCGAACGGGAAGGTATGTTAAGTAATAATTGCAAAATTAAACTACTTCGGCTTAGATGAAAAGGCAGCAACTATTCGAATGCTATACACATCGAATCAGTAGGCTTTTAGCTTAACAGTACTTCTTCAAAATAAAATTTCAAAGTTTTTTTTTCTTTTTTCCTTTTCCTTAAATAATATACATAAACATCTTTCTCCAAATATTCTTGGTGGGTTTTTTCGGTGTAGGACGACCAAGTTGATCAAAAGAGTGAAAACTATGGAGCGAGGCCACCAACAAAGGACAAATCAGATCATGGACTGGTATGCTTTTTTTCTTTCATTCGATCTTTTATGACATAACTAGTTCCATATTCTATTTTTCAGGTTCTTTTTCCTAAAATCATGCCTATAAAACATCTTTTGGTTTTTCAATGTAGGGA
>NW_011501372.1:19654-23890 GCF_000495115.2 Populus euphratica | reverse complement strand
CCCGGGGCCCCCAATTCTTCGCCAGCCACAATCCAGCTGCCGAACAATACTAGCACTCATATTTTATTTTTCATTTTTTCTTTTAAGGTAGGCGTACAGGGCCCAAGGGCATGTATTTGTTTATTTTAGACCCTTCCGCGTGGGCCTAATGCACACCCAGCCCATCTTTCCTCTCTTATTTTCCTTCTCTTTTTTACATTGTTATTTTTTTATTTTCATTTTTTAAAAATCAAAATCCCCGATGAGAAAAAACTCGTTTTTATTTGGATAGTTTTCATTAAATAATGAAGTTATTTCCATGGTATGCACATTTTCATGACGAAAATGAAAATAAATCTCCTTGGTTTGATTTTATAAATAAATAAATAGTTTTATTTATATGATATAAATTTAAAAAATATATTATTTAAATTAATTATTTTTTGACATTATTGAAAAATTGTATATGAGTATGAGTGGTACTTCAAATTTACAACATATTTTTTATATGATTGAAGTTTTTTCGGATGATATGTGAACATTTTATATATATAAAAAAAAAATTGTTATTTTCTCAATCCCTAATACATTTTCTTAATTATTAAATAAAAATATAAGTTTATAGCAACTGATTATGAGTGTTACATCAATTTATAGTATTTTTTCAATTATTCGCTTATTTCCAAAAAAGATTAGAGTTTCTAAAGGCTAGCATTATCCATATTGCTAGTTTATTTGAGTAAGACACTCAGTTTCTGTCCGCATCATATAGATGAGATCCCTACTAGCGTTTTTATGAGGAGGTTGATCAAAGAAGAAATGTACTAGAATTGGAAGATGAAGTTTATGCTTATTGTGTTTAAAAAGTTATTGCTTCTGTTTGATCATGTCCACAAAAGTGTTTTGATTTACTATGATTTTTTGATATATTTTAGTTTTGATGGTAGTTTGACTGATAATGCCACAATACTTTCTCTGTGAAATAAACCCTTTTTTTTTCAATGAAATCATGTATTTTCTTGTGTTCATGATGTGCCTTTATTATTATTATTAATTTGCAAATAATACACTTATACAAAAACACCCTATACTTTTAGGAATCCCAAAAGTTTCATAGATTCACATAACCACTGCACCAAAAATTCTTTGATGTATTCTCTTTTCTTAAAAAAAAACTATGTATGATCTTATGTTTTAACAAATGTTTCTGAAAAAATCAAAGTTTTAGTATAAAAACAAAATTCAATTGGTGTTTGTTCTAATAGAAAATTTTTGAAAATTCAAATGATCTCTTAAAAAAGTGACCTTACACCTAGAAAAACCCGAAGAACAACCTAAACACCATAAGATGACTTCAAAGCTAAATTTTAGCTGAATAAATAATAAAAAACTATTTTATATGATCACATGAACAAAAAAGAGCAAAGCTTACTGATTTTAAATGGGGAAAAGTCATCTTTGATAATCTTTTTAAATGGCTAAATATATTCTTTGTAGTCCTTATTAAGCCTACTTTCTGTTGTAAGTAGGGGGCAACTGTTATAACTTTTTTTAGCTTGTTCTCTTAAAATTTATCTTTTTTTTTCTTTTCTTATAAAAAATAAAAAAATAAAATAATAATAGCAAAAAAGACTAGCGATTTAGAAAAAATAGATAGATAAGGATTTCAAATATATAGAAAAATCAAGGTGCAATTTTAGATGGGACTAGTAGTTTAATTATACCCTTATTGTACCTAAGACTAGAAAGACAAAGTGAATTCAAGGTCAAATAATTATTGGATGAATCTGCATAGAACTTAAGTCTAGGGACACAATTAAATTTTTAATAGGCCAATTTGATTTAATCATGGGCCAAATTAAAAGTTTAATTATGTTTGATAATGAATTTGGGTCAAATTAAATGATTTAATTACGTATAAGGACTTAATTATAGATTAAATGAGTCAAATTAATTTTATTAGGGATTTCATTAGTAAAAATTAAGTTTGGGAGCCCAATTTGAACTTAATTGAGAAGATTGAAATTTTAGAGGACCAAACTTTATTTTTACAAAGTTAATTAATTGAAATCAGAAGTAAAATTACAATAAAATCAAAATTTATGATTAATTAGGGGTTAAATTAAAAAAATTTATAATCAATGATCTCTTTGAAAAAGACGTCAAATTCTAGAAACTCGATTGAAATTTTCTCGGATGACTATTTTTTAGGATTATTTAATGCTTTTTCTCTTTTATTAAAATGGGCAAACCATACACCACCACATTGTACTACACCCCATAATAGATCTTGCAAGGCAATTACCCCTATGGCTGCAGCGGTGTCATCCCAAAAAGGTCAACTTAAGCAACATTTAGCTACCAACTTGTCTGTTTATGATTGCTCATTTGAGTCAATGGTTGAAAACCTTCCTAATTGAATCAAGGGTCAAGATTTGTCCCCCAATTAAAATAAAGTGTCCCTCTTCCACTCTTTGTAAATAGAGGTGGATTACAAACATTAAATATCAAGAAATCAGAATGCAAAGTGAGAATAAAATAAGCCTCTTTAAGAATTTTCAACGTATTTTTCTTTCTTTCCCCACTGCCACCACCTCCTACATTTACCAAAACAACCACCAAGTGACCAAATCCTCTCCCCTAACACCATTGTAACCGATAGCTCCTCCCTTAGCACTGTCGTGATCTAACAACAACAACTATCTTTGGCAAGCCCGTTAGTTTCTACTTCTTACTCTCTAGCAACGTTAGCCTCTCCACCCTAGCCTCTTCAGTTGCCACACTCCCATGTCAGACTTCTTAGTAGCGACTGCCACACCACCTCTACGTTTGGTAACTTTATTCTTTTCCTCACCTTTACCCCCTCCCCCCACGTGCATTCCTTTTGCATATAGGATATGAAATAATTCACATCCTGCAATTACTGGTTTTTGCTGGCAGATCCAATAATAAGATGAAGTCATTTCATCCCAGCTCATATAGTTAGACCAAATCAAGTCCAATATTAAAAAACCAAGAAGGAGAAGGATGTTAGGTCAACAGTAGACCCAATCTGACTGAATTAGGTTGGACTCGTTCCAGCTTAGCCCAACATAGAAAAAAATTATTGAGATGTCAATCAACCTAACCCAACCCAACCCAATCGGGTTGGACTTGTTTCAGCCTAGCCTAGATAGCTAGGTTGAGTCCAACCCAAGTAAAAAAAGAAAAAGAAAAATGTATGTTGAGCTGTTAGTCGACCCAACCCAACCTGACTGGGTCCTGCATAGATGGATGGGTCGGGTCCAACCCATTTAATAAATAATATAATATTAAAATATTAAAATATTAAAAACATATTTAAAAAAAAAAATTCAAAAGGGCATTTTAATAATATTTTCAGGTCCTTGCATGTTTTCCAACTATTTTGCATAATATCAGCTGTAGACTTATATTGTAAGATACAAATTCGTTATTAAAAATACTTGGTTTTCTTTGAAACTTTTTTTTAAAAAATAAAAAATAAAAAATAATTTCATCTTTCCAAAAACACAAAATATATTTTGTCTTTATGCATACGACCAAATCCTAAATGTTTTTTATTTATATTTTCTAGAGAGAGATAAAATCATTTTAACATGTTTTTTTTAATATAATATAGATATTATAATTGGTTTATAATTATCTAATAGAATTTCATCAAAATATAAAATTTTTTATTTTAATTAGTTTGTCATTCAGATCATGCTAGCGAAGACTTGGCTATGCTGAAAACTTATGGGTGTTATATCAATTTTACAACATATAGTGTCACCAGTGCAGTTTTTTCAGACGTTTATGCTTACATTTTATATAAAAGAAACATTGTTTTTTTGTCAATTTCTAGGAAACAAAATAAAGAAAATCTCTCTAAGTTAGCATAATTATCCTATTTGTATACAAGTTAAACTTCATTTAACGTTTCTTTTATCTCAGTGGCAAACAGGCAAACCTTTACTTACAGTAGTTTGATGAATTTTGTACACAAATAATATGATCAAGTTATCACAATGTGCAAAAATGGAAGCTCCATATAAGAAAGAATTAGGTTAATGAACAGGTTTAATATGTAATAAGATCTGTTAAAATATTGAAAAAGATTCTTCCTATGGTGGGTGTGTGGCTTTGAAGATTCAGAAATTCTAGAAACTGTAAATTTTAGTGTTGTTTGTAATTGAAGTTATACATTTCTATGATAATAAATGGCATACAACCTGAACTTTGGAAATAGGATTGAAA
>NW_011501372.1:4171-16496 GCF_000495115.2 Populus euphratica | reverse complement strand
TGAAAAAAGTGGAGGGAAGGGAAAACTAGATTATTATGGAGTTGTATGTATTCTCCTTCTCCTTCTCCTTCTCCTTTTGCTTCTTCTTGTTCTTCGTCATCATCATCATCCTTCTTTCATTTTCTTTTTCTCAGAAAACTAGATGCATATTTAATTTTAAAGATTCCACAATATATGAAACAAATGAGCTTAGGTATGGCATATGAGATAAATTACCGAAGGTGCATATGATAATTTAATATTCGAATTTTAACTAACCCGGACACTTCTTAGCTAACTAAAAAGGAAAATTCTGAATACATATATTCTTTGTCAAGTAATTTATATATAGTTGGCTCATCTCTTTTTATCTGTTGTTGTCCAGATGATGACATTATCGATCTTATATTTCTTTGCTGGCCGTAACAAATCCAAAATAGAATATTTCCAAATTAAGAGCAGGCCTCTATCAAAAGAGAAAATCAAGGGCAGGATCGATTCTCTTCTTGTTGTAGCCGTGCTTGTCGCTGGTGTAACATTTTCTGGTATACTCCAACTTCCTCGTAGTGCAGACCTGCATGAAAGTGGACCTTCTAACACCACCACCACCAATAGTACCCAAAACCAGGGCATATCAGCACAAAATGAAGGCATTCTAAGGAATGTTTATATTTATTTTGACATGGTAGCCTTGAATGCCGCGGTGATGGCATCAATAATCCTTTGTTGGGCTCAACTATTTGATAACGAAGTAGCACCACATGCAGTTTGGATGGCATCAATATTAACAGGTGGTGCTATCTACACGATGTGTTTGGCATTCTTCTTTGCCGTTGCTATTGATGGAGGCAACAGTTTTGCCTTCTTCGGTGTCATCCTTGTCGTCGGAGGAGCGCTTTTTCTTGTCCAAACCATGTTTTCTGCTCCATGGATTATACCGCTGAATGCCGACCAAATCATTGAAAAAACTGTTTCACCATACCTCTGTTTCATGTTCTTCATCAATTATTGTGCTTTTGTCTCATGTTCTTCATCAATTATTGTGTTTTTGAGTGGCTGCTTTTTAAATTTAGCAAACGCAGTAAGAACAAAGGGGAGCTACAATAAACAAAGTCTTCTTGATATGATGCTCTTCGGATCAATGGATTTTGTGTTTAATCATCGTAATAATTTCATTTTGTTGATTGTAACAATTATTTGATAGTTTTATATTTGTAATAATTTGAGTGTATTAAATTCTATGGAAATATACGGCTCTTGGGTGAGCTTTTTCTTTGATGAATAAAATAAAAGAAATGTTTTCTCCTAATATAATTAATTTTTTATCAAAATTAATGTGATACTATGTTAGCATTCCATGCAAAAATTAACAAACAATTCCTGTCCATGAGATGCACTTCCTTGATTTCAAGTTTAAAGAACAAAAAAAAAAATGTTTTCTTTATAATAAAAGATAAAAACTAAACAATAAACAAATACTTTATAAGCAAGGAAGGGTCGGAAACTTCCACCGTTGCTGAATAAATTTTTAGCCTATACCTAGATCTTCCAATTTGTTAAGTTCTCTTTGCTTGAGCCGGTAGAAATTAAAGATTTTAAGCATTTGCGTGATGTTTTTATAGACTAATATAACAGGATTATGCTCAAGAAAAAGTCTAGTTGCATCATATTAAGTTAATATTTTAAAACTGAAATAAAAAAAGTTCAACCATTGGATTAAGTTTAAATTTTTTTTAAGTAATTTAATAGGTTGTTTTTCAATAAAAAGCCACTTTTTCGTTTGTTATATTGTTGGATCTCCTAAAATTAAGCATCAAAATTATTGATTGGGTCAATTTTGTTATTTTTCTTAATTTTTTAGATTTATTATTTTTATTTTGGATTATGTTTTAATTTTCTTAATATTTTTAGAATTTAGGTTGCTTCCTAATAGAAGTTGGTTTTCCTGATTTATTTAAATGTCTCATAAATCCTTTGAAGTGGCAGCCACCGTATACTTAAATTTTAAATAATAAAATTAAGAATTTAAAGTACATATTTTTAATCATTTTTGCTCATTAAAATTCTTTTGTTTTATATGTTATTGATATTCTATTAGCTTTTTTTGTGCTAGTTGGTATTACAAACTAACAATCCTAAGTTTTATAATGCTTGTTGTATGTTTCAATTTCATGGATAATTAATAATTTGTTATATGTTGCCAACAATCATTGTATGAAGAGATCTTCGAGTAGGGCATGGCCAAGAGGATAAAAAGACTTCTACGTGGAAGAGAATGTTCAGGAGCTTTTTATGAAGTGCATTTAGAGACAAATCATAAGATTTGACTCAAGGTTTAAAAAAAAGAGGTAACAAGAATTGACCTAAGAGAATAACCAGGGGTTTTTAGTTAGCACTAAAAACTAAAAGCATGATCAAATGAGACAACTTCATGAAATGAAAGAGATCAATTGTAAGGATTTTAGGTTTTTATATCAAAATCTCTAATTTCATCGAAACTTTATAAACAAAGGAATTCATAGACTAGTTGAATGAAGTTAAAAGAGTTTTCTAATGTAAGAAGGTTCTTAAGTAGACACAAGTTAAGTTAATCACATCGAATATTTACTTAGTGAGAATAGTTGAATAAGACATGAAAAAGACAAGAAAAGTAAAAAATCAATGATTAAGACAAGATAAAGTAGAAGATAAGGGAGCACTTCCTCCTTCCAGATATTCCTGAACCCTACATTACAAGTTTTACATGCTAAAACAAGGAGACAAGTTTATCATTGATTGTATTGATAATTTTTACTAGTTAGTAGTTATGAATGATTTGGCAAAAACTAAAGAACAATTAGTGGCAAGGTATTTGAGTGGTCTACAGAAATCCAAATATGATGTATTATATATCTGGTATCTATGGATAGTTTTTAGGTCTGAAAGAGGGTTTTGATAATAGAGAAGCAACAAATTACTATGGTTGTTAATAGAATTTTCTAAGTAAGAATTTGCTAATAAATGCTTTAATATATGTGAGTAGTTCTAATAGAATTTTTTGAGTAAGAATTTGCTAATAAATGCTTTAATATATGTGAGTAGTCCTAAGTATGATAATGATGATGAGATTTTGCATGGAGATGATGATACAGCTCTTATTACTAGAAAGAATTTTTTAACACTCATTTAAAATGATTGGTGATGTCATAGAATGAAAGAAAAGGTTTATGGCTTGATTATACACAATATTAGTTGCTATAACATGGTACTTGCAAAATGAAAAGGCTTAAAATGATAATGGAAGATCATTTTAAGTATAATAAAATAGGTATAGCTAAATAAAAACTCTAATATAATTATTGATGCCTTGTTTTATTTTTTATTGGACAAAAACATTTTTTTTTATTTACGTGGGTGTCCGGGTCAGCTTACGCGCACCACGACTAATCTCACGGCCCACTAAACACCCTGCAAACTCAGTAGGCATGTAAGGCACCACGAGAATGATAGACGTGCACGTGAGGACTCGAACCCAGGTGCAGTGGGAGGAGATAAGCCCCTTTCACGGCTAGGCCAAGACCCTCGATGCCAAAAACATTTTAATAATACTAGATATGATGTTGTTTTTATGGATGCATGACACTTTATATTAGAGAGGCCAAGGTATTTGATAGAAATATGATGTGTTATAACTCAATTTTTAACCCCTTATTATTATATATATTTTGAAAAATTAGAAAAACAAATCCAAAAATATGTTTTTTAGTAATTTTTGTTAATTTTAATCATTTCATTATTTTCTTTATTTTTTAATTTTTTGTATTTAAAAAATCTTGAAAATCATAAAAA
This sequence comes from Populus euphratica, assembly GCF_000495115.2. Lineage (NCBI taxonomy): Eukaryota > Viridiplantae > Streptophyta > Magnoliopsida > Malpighiales > Salicaceae > Populus > Populus euphratica. The sequence continues at coordinate 12,689 of NW_011501372.1, read as the reverse complement.
TACAAAAATATAAAAATATAAAATATATCTAGATTTGAAATTGGATCAATAATCGAATATTATAGGCAAAAACAAGGATAATAATATAATTGAGATTTGAATTGAAGAGAAAAATGAAAAAAATGGCTTATTTGATTTAATTTGGCTAAAGATAAAAGAAATTTAATGTTCAAGAATAATTTTGAAATAAATAGTCAAATTATAAATCATTAAAAGACTTAATTAAAGAAGAAAATCAAAATTGAGAGTTAGATTCATCAAAATTGCATAATTTTATAACCATGAATGAATTTGGAATATGTTAAATCTGAAGATCTAAAATTTGAAATTGATTCAATTAAAGAAACAATTAAAAAAAATAGAGAGATTAAGGGATTTTAGGAAATGAATGACTAAATTAAAACCGGAAAGATCATTTAATTTAATTTAATTTAGGGTTTAAATTGAAAGAAATTTCAAAATTAAACATCTTAAAAAATTGAATGCCAAGGACTGTAATGAAAAGGAATAAATATTTTAAGGACCAATTTAACCATTTATATAACTTCATTTCTGTCCTATTTGTTTTAATCAAGACAATTCAGTCCAATTGGTTCCAATTAAATTAAACTAACTTAATTCAATTCAATCTAATTTTTTTTAATCAATTCACTTTAGTCCAATTAAACCCCAAAATCCAACAATTAATTTTAGATTCTTTATTGGAATTCCAAGCAATTAACCTGAGATTGCAATCTCCCAAACCAAATTCTTGAGCAATTAAATTGAGGATTCCAGCAATTAAAATCCCACGATCCCACCTCCTCGATCCCAAAATACCTGCCCATATCCAAATCTTCAATCCCTTGGATTAAGTCCTGAAATCATTCTCACCAATCTAACATTTTCTCTCCATAAAGGGAACAAATACACAGCCAAACTGACTAAAAGGGGGGCTCTCGGATTCATACCAAAGAACCCCGAAAATCAAACCCATCCTCCTCACCGGCAATTCCCCTCCGGCAAGGCTCATGATCATCATAGCCTCCACTGTCTCTCCATTGCCAAACCAGCACCACTCACCATAACCTCCCTCTCCGCCACCAAAACATCCAACCCATTCTCTGATTCCAGAGAACTAGACCAATTTCCATAACAAAAACCATTGTCTATTCATCAACTCCAATACTGGAAGACCCAACACTCATAGCCTATCCTTCTTTCACAAAGCACTGGAACCAACAGAAACTCTCCATCACTATCATCTTCACCAACGGCTCCTGCCTTCTTCCTCATAACCTTCATCTTTGAACTAGCTAACAACCACCTGATCCTCTATATAACCTCTCTCCCATTCACCCGAAACAACGCCCTCAACTAACACACAGCAACCAAGAAAACCAGTAGCCATGGCCAAAACCATAATCAACCTTAGCCTCTCCAATAAAAACCTTCACCGACTTTCCTTTCGATAAAAACCCAATAGATAAAAGCCAAGAACCATAAGCCCATTCTTTCACCCTCCATTAACCAAAAAGAGAGGTATCCATCCAAATCAACTGTTTCTCCTCCACCATAACCATTGAACCACGACCTATCTCCACCGTCATAGACCAAACTCGTCTTTGCCCAAAAACCACTAGTCTTAAACCCCATAAAAAATCCTAGCCACCGAAACATTGCCTAAATCAGCCACCATTCACCTCTCCCTCGCCACACCTTCTCTAGTAGAGCCATGAGAAGTTGAACATCTCTTTCACTTCCATGACAAACTACCCACACCACTAAAGCCAAAACGCAGTACCTCTATCTTGAACTACGCTAACACTTTAACCCAAGACCACTGACCCTTAACCACCAAGACTTCCACATCTACCACCCCTTTCAGCTGATGAGCAACAACCCAATTTCCCTTCCGTTCTTCCACCCGAACCAACCCAGCAGTTCCACAACATAGCTGAACCAGCCACCACATGAAACCAGCATCACCTTAACACCTAAATCAGACCCGTATCCCTTCTTATCTTTGCAAGCCACCAACAGATTCTTAATCTTTCTCCCATTACCCACTGAAAACCCCAAAAAAATTACATTGACTTTTTTCTTTGTTTTAAGGGGGGGAAAAAAAAAAAAACGGCCACTGGTGTTGACTGTTGAGAAATGAGGTTTGATGGGCTTTATATACAGCGCGCGAACAACACACTTCTTCAAGCCAATTTCTACAGATAAGTCACGCGTGTTCGCACTCGCTCCACGGGTCCCAGACTGATTTTCCAGCAATTCTGGTGTTTTTCCATCCCAAAAAGTCAATTTCAAATCTCCAATAAATATTTTTGTTATTTATATGTTTAAATCTCATGTATGTTGATTCTTTTTGTTTTATTAATTGTAAAAATCTAAATATTTTTTTGTTGTTATATTCTCATATAATGAATAAAATATATAAAAATAATTATTTTAATAATAATAGTTATAATATAAAAACCTAACAAAAATAATTGAACCAAATTACAATCCTATTAATATCTATTAAGCTAATAGTTGGATTAAAAGCTTAACTTCTATCATTAGAATAGGTTCAACGCTTGTTTATAACAACTTCAATGCAAGCAATTTTTTTAGGGATAAATGTTATTTTTGATAAGTTTTGTTTTAAAGAAATTAATATTCAGATTTTAAAATTAAATATAGATTCTACCCACTTTTAGTAATTTTGATGACAATTTCTTTTTAGGACTTAACATCAATATCTTTGACGAATCTTTTATTTTTAGAAACTAATGTTATTTTCATATTGATGCTATTTTTTGATATGTTTGAAAACCGATGTTATATTTTTCATAAAAATAATCAAAAAATAAAATAAAAAAGTTAAAAACACATAGTAATGATAATCTTTCACGAGAAAAGATGTTATAAGGGTGACATCGTTCTTTCCTTAAGTATAACTAACTCATTACCTGAATCTTTAGAACCAATAAATATTTTTAGGATCTTTAGTTTTCTCTAATTACTAGGTGACAACTCTTAATTTTCCATGATATACATTTTAGCTCCTTGCCTGCGACATCCACCAAGGTATGACATGATGTATGATGACATAAAAAATATGTACACCTTAAACATTAAGAGAAAACGTATAATGTTGGCACCTATAAAGAGAAGGTGGGGACAAGAACTAAAAATAAAAAAAAATATGTTGTCTTTATCACAATTTATAGAGAAGATATTTGAAGAATAAATAGTGAATGCTCTAGTTCCTAGAAGTAGAATGGTTGGGGAAGAGGATGGTGTTGTTAAAAATCTCGAGAAAGTACAGAGTGTGCTAGCAAAATTTATAGTTTTGATATCAAATAAGTTACCCTATGCATTGTCTTCTATGAGAGATATCTGACACTAGATTGACTTGAGTCCAGGTTTTGGTCTCCCAGCACACTAGCTTATAGACTTAATTTTAAAAAAGTCAAAGAGCTATAGAGGTTGGATGTGGAGTTGTTAGATAAGGGTTACATTTAGAAAAGTATGAGTCTATGTGCAGTCTCAGCTCTCCTAGGCTTAAAAATCTATGATTTATGGTGTTTGTATATTGATAATCGAGTTATTAACCAAATCATAGTAAAATAAACATTTCCAATACCATAGCTAAATGACATGTTACATAAATTGTCAAGTATTTTTTAAGATTGGTTTCAAAAGTGGTTACATATAAGAATTAAACTTGAAGATGAGAAGAGGAAAAACTTTAAAACACAACAAGGGTTATACAAATGGATGGTTATGCCATTTGGTCTATCTAATGCCTCCACTTCATGATATTCATGTATAAGGTATTGAGGTCAGTCATAAGCAGATTTATTATGGTTTATAGCCCTAATCTAGAGTCTTATTTAGAGCATCTACATGTTGTTTTGACACTTTAAAGAATAAACAACTATACATGAATTAAAAAAAAAAATGTATGTTCTTTACTAGTACTGGTATTTTTTTAGGCTTAATTGTGTTTTTTAAAGGGGTTTAAGATTATCCATCCAAAATTTCTATAATTATGGAGTGGCTGACTCCAATGAGTGTTCATAATGTTCAAAGCTTTTATGGACTTGCATCTTTTTTATGAGATTCATTTGAAACTTCAATTCTATTATTGCACCTATTATGAAGTGTCTAAAAAAGTATCTTTAAGTGGACAAATAAAGTCAAATCCAGCTTTCAGTTAATGAAGTAGAGGATGACTAAAGCTTTTTAATATTTTTAGATTTTGAAAAACTATTTGAGGTAAACTTAATGTATTTGGGTTAAGCGTTGAGGGAGTTCTTAGCCAAGATGAGTAACCAATTCAATGAGAAGTTATCTAGCTCAAAGAGAAACCACTCAATGTATGATCTGGAGTTTTATACTACTATTTAGAGTCTTAAATATTACAATATTACCTAGTGAAGAAGGAGTTTATCCTAATCACAAATCATGAAGCTCTTAAACATATAAATGGGCAGCATAACTTAAGTCATCAGCTTACAAAATGGGTGTCATTTTTACAAGAGTTCACTTTTTGTTAAGGCACCACTTAGGCAACTTAAACAAAGTGGTTGATATCCTCAATATGTGGGTTTTTCTACTTAGTACTATATGTACTTAAGTGACAAGGTTTGATGCTTTCAAGAAGCTATATTCAATTAACTCATCATTTAGACAAATTTATGTTGAGTTGACCAATGAAGGTAAGTGATATAACTTTGTACTTATGAATGGTTATCTATTTTATGATTTGCAGCTTTGTATTCTAAATTTCTCCTTACAGCAACATATCATCTATGAATTGCATTGAGGGACACTTTGAGTGGGATAAGACATTGACCCTAATGTTTGCAAATTATTAGTGGTCTAAGTTGTCTGACCATATATCTATTTTTATAACAAGATATGTTGTTTCTCATAGGTTTAAGGAAGCCTTAACAAATGTTGAACTCTCTACTTCATTACCTGGTTCTTGATGCTTTGTGGTTGGATGTCAATATAGATTTTATGTTAGGTCTATCATGTACCTAATAAGCCATGGATTTTATTTTAATTGTTGTGGATAAGTTCTTAAAGATGATTGTTTCGCAACCTGTTGAAAGACCATGGATGCAACATGAAAAGCCTACCTCTACTTCAACAAGGTGATTTGTACATGACATTCCTATGTTCATCATTTCATACAAAGATGTGAAGTTTATGAGTAACTTTTCGAAGAGTTTATGGAGTAAGATAGGAACTCAACTAAACTTTGATAGAGCAAATCATTCATAGGCACATAGGCAGATGAGGGTGTTTAGCCTAGGGGTGAGTAAAAAAATTGAAAAACAGATTAAACTGAGAAAACTAGAAAAAAAATAATCGAAAAAACCAAACCGTGAAAAAAACTTATTAAATCGATTAGAATTTTTTAAAAACTGACCGGTTCAATTTTGGTTTTATGAGCTTGAAACCGAAAAAACCAAACCGAACCCAAACCGAAAAAATACCAAAAACAATTGAGCCAAACTAGAAAAAAACCTAGTCAAACCGAAAAAACAGAGCCAAATCAAAAAAACTCAGCCAAACCAAATTAAACTGGTTCGTTTGAACAAGTTTTCATTATAAAAACCAAACTGAAACTGGTTGGTTTGAACCAATTTCAGTTTGGTTTTAGTTTTTTAAAAAACTAGTTTAGTTTTTTTTTTTTATAAAAACTGAACTGAACCAAAAATGATCTTTCCTAGTTTAACCAAAGCCTTGGTAACTTACTGCGAAGTTTAGATGGAGATAAGCCAAAATAGTGAGATCTGACCTTTTTACAAGTAGAGTTTGCGTGTAATAGATCTTGAAATTGAACTACCCAACTAAGTCCATTCGAGATCATCTATAGACAAAACACTTTTAGAGTTTGGAGTTATGTCACTCTTCTAGAGTGTCCAAGATGATAGTATGACATATTACTTACATAATATTCATAACCAAGTCAATAAGACAATCCCTAACAAAAATATCAAGTATAAAAGCCTTGGTTAATACTCTTTGTAGGAGAGTGGTGTTTGAGGTTAGTGATGTAGTATAGGTGATGCTTACTCATGAGATGTAAGGTGTTGTAGAAGATAAATAAAAATGCATATAAACTTCATCTTCCTAGCCAACCGAAGGCTTTTGCTATCTTTAATGTTTAACATATGCACTCTATTAGGTTGATAATTCAAGTTGATCTTGAAGAGATATCAAAATTTATGGTATTTTCCTCCTTTAAAAGTTGTTAGGATTACCATCAGAGATTTATGGGATTTTGCTTAAACACTATTATCAAAGATTGACATACATTTACCACTCAAAGATATTTATTAGCGTCTCTTCAATATCAAATGTATTACCCTAATTCCATTAGATCCTATAAAATCACTATTCTATAAATAGTAAAATTCAAATGAAAAGTGTGAATATTATAATGGGATTCTCAACCGCTAATAAAAAATTACAAGAATTATAAGTATCAAGTCTAGAAGTATGTGACCAATGGATAAGTTGAGTTTGTGAAGGATAAAGGTATCTACTATATTGTCACTAGACCATCATCAACATATCAAATGATTGAAAATGCTAGCAAGACATATATATTGCTAGAGAAGTTGATCTTAAAAGGGTGTTGCATTGCCAATTATTTTTGTTATAGAACTTTATTGTTCTTGTTTTTTTTTTTCATGTTTGTTGGGGCCACATACTATCTTTTAATGAAATATGCATTTTCTTCATATCGTTTTTGTTATGAAATCAATAGATGTTTAGCATTTTTTATTATTGACTATGAAAAAAAAATTGATTAAACCCCAAGGTGAACTAAATAAAATGCTAAGAACTCGTTGACCTTTATGATTTATTCCATGGCTCGTTCAATTGAAAACCAACAAAACTTTTACAAAAGTGGCAAGGTAAAAAAATAGAAATCCAAAGATTGATGACCAAATTAGAAAATATAATATTTGGTAAATTGGGATTCAAGAATGAAATTGAAAACAAATAAAACTTCTACAAAAAGACCAATACTAAAAATGAGAAAACAAAATTAGAGACTGAAGTTGAAATACCAACAACTAAGAGGGTAAAATGGTAATTTTTGAAGAAGGAGAGAGAAAATAAAGGGAAAAAAAGTTTCACCGACAACAAACCAAACCATCACCAGATACATACATCGAACCAACATGAAGGGGACATTATAATGCTTCCAAAGACATGACAAAAGAGTATTTTTGGAGGCCGAGAAGCACAACACGTGCCGACTGAAGAGCACAGATGCCTCCCATACACCCTAGGGTGTGCTACATATGCACATTCTTTTTTCTTTTAAATTTAGCTAAATACAAAAATGTCCCTAAGCTGACTTTCTAATTAAAAAAATCATTATGAAAACCAAAAATACCCTTTGACTTTAGGTTTTTTTTTGTGTTTTAAGAGTATTTTTATTATTTTACTTTGCATTTTAATTATTTTTTATTGATTATATTTAGTCACATGTCAAATTGTCTCTCAGTTTAAATTGTAATAACAAAAAAACCATTGTAAAAATATAAAAATACCTTTTAATACTAAGTTTAAATATTTTGCTTTTAAAGATATTACGGTTGTTTTACTATGCTACGCGATCAACATGAAAAAAAAAATATTTATTTATCTCTAGTCAATATGAAAATTGACAAATGATTATGTTAAAGATTTTAATCCTAAATGATTATATTCTGGACGTTGATTGTTGTTTACTATCATTATTAGTCCTAATTGTCATAACATTTTAGTGATGTATAAGAGTAATTCATTTTGACTAATTCCTAGAAACTGTTTTATGTTTTCTATTTTCTTAATTGAAAGAATAGATGAAAATCAAAAGCATAAACAATAAATGGCCAAAATCGAGTGAGTAAATTGATGCTAAGATTGAGTTGAACGAGATCAAAAGTTAGTGTATTGGTATAGGATTCTCGGAAAAATCAGAACATAGCATTCAATTAGGAAAAAGGTAGAAGCGTCCAAGGCCATTGGATTTCAGAACAAAAGGGTTTTCATTAATAAACTTGGAAATATTTATTTATTTATTTTGTGATAAGAAATATAATTAAACTAGTTTGTGTGGGTCAATCAATAAGATCAAAGTAAAGTGAAAAAGAAGAAGGAGAAGAATAAAATTAATTGATATAATCACGAGGTAAGATAGGAAAAGAATAAAGTTACAAACTTAATTCAAGCTGTGTGCACCCAAAACATACATTAATCTTGTATATTCAATTAACATTTACAATTTTGCAAGTCAAGAATCCATGTTTTTTATATAATCATGGGGTATATATAATTAAGAAAAAAAAACTCTCATTTAAGTATAAGCTCTTTTCTTCATCTATTTAAAATATTAAATCGGGATTTCACCGCAATATATTTGGTTCATGTAACTTTCAAACCACATAAAAAAAAAGAAAAAAAAGAGAGTTAAGGGTGCTGTATTGTGTCTCTCTCTCTCTCTCTCTCTCTCTCTCTCTCTCTCTCTCTC
>NW_011501372.1:0-4161 GCF_000495115.2 Populus euphratica | reverse complement strand
TCTCTCTCTCTCTATATATATATATATATATATATATATATATATATCATCCTTCTTTATTGCAAAACTATGTGAATCATTAAAACTAATATATGAATCATTAAGTTTAAATTTTAAAATTATAAAAAATATCCACTATATATTTTTTAAAAAAAATATTATAAAATTCAATTTTACTCTTAAAATCCCAGTAACATTCCCCTTAATATCAAGATACCATGTAAGGTTGTAGTAGTTTTTTTTTTAAGTGTGTTTTGTTTGGAAATATTTTTAAAAAATATTTTTTAAAAAAAATATTTTAATATCAACATATTAAAATATTCAAAAATATTAAAGAATGAATTTAAAACAAAAATAAATTTGGATTTTTTTCAAAAGTATAGTGCCACAGTAAAAATAAACACCTCTAAAAAAAGTCTTAAAATATACAAAAAGTTTTGGAACTCAAAGGAAAAATACGCAGCATTAAATTTTCAAGTGGTTTGCAAGATTTTATAAAAATCCAAGTGTTAATGTATTTTACCTCTAATATATATATATATTCAAGTTAAGAATAAGCACAATCATCTAGGCTTTTTCCTGTTACGGGACATTTTGCCCTTTTCCTTTTCTTGTCCTAGATGCTGCTCTAACCGTGGCCATTTGCTTTCTCTGTTGCCATGTTCCACGCAGAACAAATGGGTGGAGTCTTTGAGTACTCAAAGTATATCCACGCAAGTGAAATCAAAGTAACCTCACATCACTATATATTCTACTGGAATGCTTCCCAGTTTATTCAAATAGAAACCCATTCAAGTACAAACTCTCTTTCCTTTTCTTTTGCAATGTATCCCGTAGAAATAAACATACAAGAAAATTTGACCACAAGAAATGATGATCAAAATGTATTGATGGATCGTTTCTTGTATGAATATGTGAAGGAGGACAACATTGTGACCTTTAAGAGCTGTGTTCAGAAACATTCGCCAGATAAGCTAGTGACTCCCTCTGGGAATTCACTACTTCATGTAGCCGTAAGCTACGGAAGTGATAAAATTGCAGCTTATCTGGCAGAAGAGTTTCCTTCGCTAATCACCAGTCGAAACGACCAGGAGGACACAATCCTTCATGTTGCTGCCAGGGAAGGAAGGCTTAGTAATACAATTAAAACTCTGGTCGGATCGAATCCCTGCTTGGTGCGGTTGGAAAATAGAAAAGGAAACATTCCTTTGCATGATGCAGTGATCAGGGGTAAAAAAGAAGCTGTCGCGTGGCTGGTATGCAAAGATCCAGGAGCGGCCTATTACAACAACAATACACAAAAGTCTCCATTGTACCTGGCTGTTGAGCGTGGCCATAAGAATGGGATTCTTGATGATCTCCTGAATATCGAAGCTTCTTCTGGCGCGCTCCAAAAAGGAAAGTCCCCTGTTCATGCAGCCATCGAGCAACGTAACAAAGGTGATCACAATGTGTATCTATACTCATTAGAAAATGATTTACATAAAAAAAAATTCTTGCAAATATATCATCGTTATGTTCATTGGAAACTAATTCTTTTGATTTTCAGATATATTGGAAAAAATTGGAAAGGCAAAGCCAGAGCTATTACGTTTCAAAGACCAAGAGTTGGGAAATTCCCTCCATTATGCATCATCCATGGGTTATCTGGATGGAGTTCGCTTCCTACTACAGAAGTTTCCTGATGGAGCAAATGAAAGAGACCAAGAAGGAAACTATCCTATCCATCTTGCATGCAAAAATGATTCTGTTGATCTAGTAAAGGAATTTATGAAAGTCTTCCCATATCCAAAAGAGTTCCTCAATGCAAAGGGGCAGAACATTCTCCATGTAGCAGCTGAAAATGGACAAGGCAAAGTGGTTAGGCACATACTCAAACTGGATCAGAAGCTCATCGAACCACTGCTAAATGGCATTGATGAGGATGGAAACACACCTTTGCATTTGGCAACACAGTCAGGCCAATCCAATGCTGCATTTGCTCTAGTGCGCGACACCTGCGTTGAGCGTTCAATTGTCAACAATGCAAACAAGACACCGTATGATATTGCTGAAGAACAATCTAAAATAGCTGTGAATCAATATGAAAAAACAGATGAAATGGTACACTAGTTGATCATCATTTAGCAAGATCTACGAAAGTATATATTTTAGGAGAATAATTGGTTTAATATTTTTGTATATGTGCTAATTACTCTTTGTTGCCAGCTTGCTGAGGAACGAAAGCAGTTTGATTCAAAGAACAACACCCCTGCTGACGGTACCCAGGTATAAGAGTTCAAATGATATGTTCTTCGCTTACATTTTAGATATTTTGGGTAAAGATATGTACTCGATAATACAAGAATATTTTATCAAGTAATGGAAACAATCAAGCAAGATCAAGAGACGAAAAAAATTCAAGATTTAACACCTAACCGTTTAAGGTTTTTGAGTATAATGATGTCATGTGATTTGAACAATTATCATTTATGCATTTCTTCATGATTTCTATTTTCTGAGACAGGACAAAGCAGTTGATCCAAAGAAGCAAGATAAAAGGAAACCCTCGAAGGATTACAAATTGGTAGATTATTATGGAGCGGTATTGTTTCTTTTCTTCTTTCCTATACTTTTGGGTTTTGATCTTTTCGGTTTCCGGAAGAGGTAAGACTTTAAGAAAGAAAAAAGATGGCTGTGTCTTGGTTTAAAAGTGGTGCTGAGCTACATGCTTAACTTGTATTCTATAGTATTCAAAATTCTGAAACCATTCCAGAATTTTGATATCTGGCGTCCCCAAAAAGGCATTTCAAGGCCAGATGCTTTTGGATAATCTTCAAAGTGCGAAAAACTAAAAAAAAAAACATTAAGTTTTTTCTCCTTGCTATGCAGATGACAACATTATCGATCCTATACTTCCACGCCCGCCCCAAAAAATCCCTACAACAGCCTTTCAGTAGTTCTCAAGGCAAGCCACCAAGGAAAGAGGAAACAAAGAGCAGGATAGAGAATCTTCTTGTGGTAGCAGTGCTTGTTGCTGGTGTAACCTTTTCTGGTGCTATACAATTGCCACAGCTAAAGAATATCAGTAACTCAAGTGAACATCATCATGACTTTAACGTCACTAGCACTGTCTTCCATAACAACACTGCCTTCGACAGTCCTACTGGTTCATCCCTTCTGGATGGCTATTTATGTCTTGATGTGTGGGCTTTGAATACCTCTGTGGTGGCTGCTATAATCCTTCTTTGGACGAACTTGAATGATGTCAAATTTGCACCATTTGTCGTTTGGTTTTCATCCTTAATGGTTGGTGGAGCTATTTACATGATGTGCTTGGCGTTCTTTTTTGCTGTGAGCATAGCATTAGGTGGATCCGATTATGGAGTGTTAGCAATCATCATTATTGTGGTGGGGGTTGTGTTTTTCCTTGCTCAAACATTGCTTTATATTCAATGGATTCTTCCACCATCTGTCAACCAAATTCTTGAAGGAATGCTCTCGTATCATGTCTACTTCCTCTCGTTTCTCTTTCTATTCTACAGTTGGAGGTGGCTGCCTGATAAACTCTCTGAGCTCAAGAGAGGGAGAACAAGCAAAGAGAGCAATTCAGGTTGATCTTCAATAGATGCCAGGATTTCTGGGATTCTCCTCCTCTAAAAGTTGTTGGGATCAGTAAGACTATTAGCAATGATGAATCGAATGTGGCTGTACTACTTTCCTTTATTCAAAGCAAGTTCGTTGATTGTCCAAGAAATGCTATACTAATGCCAGTGGTTTTAAATATAGCTGAGAAGGGTTTTTGTCTCGGAGATCTGGATTCAAAATTGTCTTTCCTACTAGTGCTTCTCAGAGTTCTTGGCGTTCTTTATCAGGTTATCGTTCTATTATCTTCTGCGTAAAGAACACGACTTGCCTGTCCACTTTCTTGTTCTGCCTTAATTTGGAGTTGCCATAAATTATTTCAAAACTGTAAATCAATATTTCTTTGTTTCAACTCCAAAACTAAAACACATTCTATACATGAACCAAATATAAAACTTTATCAACCTAAATTCATATATAACAATAATTCATTGATGGAGCAACCGAGTTTCGCTACTCCTCTATCCCAAAACGGGTCAACTCATAGCAAAACTCATTCCTAAACTAAATTAATTATTGAGTTGTATAATCATTATA
>NW_011501377.1:37842-45328 GCF_000495115.2 Populus euphratica | reverse complement strand
TTTCATAAAGCATATGCAAAATTGTTGTTACTATGATGGTAGAGTAAGGAGAACTTTTTATGACTCTTGAAACGCATCTTAGTAACCATTCTTAACAAGGTCTATTATAATACTTCTTGAAATATTCAGATTTACAAACTCTCACATTATTATCACTTAATTCTGCTCAGATACTCATTTAACATGTATTCTTAAACCTTAATTTTCACACACACACTTTAACATATGATTGTGGGTTTCACATTGGATTATTACATTATTTATGTTCTTTTGTTAAAGTTAACAACTAAGAGAAAGGGATAGTATATAATTTTTTTAAAAAAAGAGCAAAAAAAAAAGAGAAAAAAAATGATGATAATAAAAATGTAGATAAGTTTGGTTTTGTAGCCTCCCTAACCTAAGCAATTAAGCCCGAAGGGGGTGTTTTAACACCTAATCCTCTAAAGTCAACTGACTTGAGAGCTATTGGTTCAACGCTTGTTACATGGGTTGAGGAGAAAAGCTTAAGGGAATCAAACATTGCACTATCTACATATTAGTGTCTGCTACCCGAGTTACTAAGCTTGTAGGGGTGTTTTAACACTTAATGCTCTAAGACCAACTGGTCTGGGAGTCATTAGCTAAAAGCTCGTTATATGGGTTAAAGATGCATGGTGTTTTAAGTTATATGCATATATAGAAAAAAAGAAAAAAAAAGAAAAAAAATAGATAAAAATAATAATCCCAACTCAAAGAAGTTTGTTTTCTTCCAATAAAAGCCCCATAATTATGTGTTGATATATTGAGCACAAAAGAAAGGTTTATTAATATCTTGTTAAGAGGTATTGAGCAGATATATAAATTTAATGAGAGTTTGTTTATCTGGATAGATTAATAGAAGTTAAATGATGAATACCTTACTTTGTGGAATTTGCAAATTATTTTTCTATTTTAACGCTTTGATTACTAGGGACTAGTAATAAGCTGGTTGGGGGGTGTGATTAGTACTTAAAAGTGTATTTTTATCAAGGTTTTATATTATCATTTTGCACTTGAAGTATCAATAACTCCTTAACTAAAGCATGTTTTATAATAATATATCTAATAATATAAGATACCTTTAATTTATGGTAAATGTTCATTTTAAATGCAGGCCTATCACATAAATAAAAGGATTGATTGATGAATTTAAGAGCTGAAATTGAAAGGATAAAGAGATGGCCAAACTTAGAAAAGAGATGTCGGTGCAATCCAAACCGCAACACTATTCGGTAATTGGATCATATTTGGAGCTATAGATCTTAGATTTAGGTATACTTTATATTGATGGAAAGGTAAGATATAGGCCTACAACTTTCATATGGAGCCCAAGATCTAAAAAGGCCATTTTCAAGTCCAAATTGTAGCAACAACAAAGAAGCCCGAATCTGTCCTCCAGCCCGAGCACTATTTAGTATTTTGGCCATATCTGGAGTTCTGGAAGTCGAAATGAGCTGAATGTTTTACACAAGAAAGATGAGACAATTACCTACAACTTTTATGTTTTTAAGTGGCTCCAATTGTGACGTTATCAATGATGTTTTGGGCAGACAAGAGAAGATAAGGATTGTCACCAAGTCAAGAGTTGGCCACCCACTCATCAATTAGTCATCAAATCAATAGTTCCTAATTTTGGCCTATAAAAAGAGGCATTTGCCATGCATGTAGGCATCTTGGTCTCCAGATCAAGATCATGCTCTTGCTTTCTTTCTTTGTATTTTTTGTAACGTTTATGCTTTGCTTTCATTAATATCAAGTTTATGCCTTTCATTTCCTTTCTTTTACTTAGTTAACTTTAATTTTATTCATATACTTATGTTGTTTATTTATTTTTCTTTCTTTTATTATGTCTAGCTAAGTTTATTATGTCAAGGTGAAAATGTTATACTAATGGTGTAAGAATAAGTATAGTGTAAACTTAATATGGACTTTAATGTTTACTACTAACATGTGTTGTATTTGTTATCTTGTTCACTCTTTAATACTTTGCTTGTTAAATGACTAATCTTGATTTATGTTGTATAACACTTGGTATAACAAATGCTTGACACTTTCATAGCCCATACTGTATGGTATAACCGACACCTGAGCTATGAAAGGAACTTGATTTGTTGTTAACATAAGTTATAATCATGAATGCTTGACGAGATTTACAAGTATTAACATTAATCGAATAAGATGACTAATTTAATCATGTTAATAATTTATAATCTGATTGGAACCTCCTTTGTGTGTGATTTCCAATTGACTAATAAGAGTTTATATTATATTTGTTTGACATACCATTAGTGGATCCTCTAACCTTGACATTTATTGTTATCGTTGTTAAATCTTTACGTTAATATTTCATCTCAAAGTTCTCATCTTCATCTTCATCTTCTTCTTTTTCTTTATTATTATTATTATTATTATTATTATTATTATTATTATTATTATTGTTGTTATTAGTATTGTTGTTGTTATTACTATTATTATTATTGTTGTTATTGTTATTGTTGTTGTATTATTGTTATTTATAATTTGTACAATTAACCTTCCTATGGTTCGACCCCGGTCTTATCAGGTTATTTATTACTTCGACACTCCTGCACTTGGGAGAAGACATCAATCTTTTCGTCGTGTCAACAAAAGAAGAATTAAAACTGATAGTTTTGATTTTAAAGAGTTGTAAAATATATACAAAAACTGTTCAGGTTAAAAAAAGTTAGTTTTGGAAAAAACTAAAGAAGCTGATTAAACTTAATTTATGGATTGTATAAGATAGCCTAAAAAAAATTCTTTATAACCAAAACTAAGTCCAAAAATTAAGTTTATAAAAAATAATCTTTTTTTGCCTAAAAAATTATTTTACATCAAACTTAAATCCAAGTCTATGGCCTCAGCACAAACAAGGACAAGTCAAGTGACACGATCAAAAGATTGATATCTTCTTTCAAGTATAGGAGTGTCAAAGTAATAAATAACCCAGTAAGACCGAATTCGAATCACAAGGAGGTTAACTATATAAATTATAAACAACAACAACAACAACAACAACAAGAAGAAGTTAAAGAGGACTTTAAAATTGTAAGATTAATGTGAGGATTAAACAATGATAAAAATAAATGTCAAAATTAGATGATCCACTAATAGTCTTTCAAACAAGTATAGTATAAACTCTTTTTATTACTCAATTAGAAACCATACACAAAAAAGATTCCAATCAGATTATAAATGGTTAACATGATTACATTAGTTATCTTATTTGAATAATGTTAATACTTGTAAATGTTGTCAAGTATTCATGATTATAACTTATGTTAACAACAAATCAAGTTACTTTCATAACACAAGTGTCAGTTATATCATAAAGTTGGGTTATGAAAGTGCCAAGTATTTGTTGTACCAAGTGTTATATAAAACAAATCTAGATTAACCATTTAACAAGCAAAGTATTAAGAGTGAAAAAGATAACAATTGCAAAACTTGTTAGTATGAAACATTAAAGTCCATATTAAGTTTACACTATACTTATTCTTACACTATTAGTGTAACCTTTTCACCTTGACATAATAAATTTAACTAAACATATTGAAAGAAGAGAAACATAAATAAATAAGATAAGAACATAAAAATAAATAAAAGTTAACTAAGTAGAGGAAAGGAAATGAGAAGCATAAATAAGATATTAATATAAACAAAACTTAAGCATTATTATAAAAAGAGAGCAAATGATCTTGATATGAAAACCAAGATGTCTAAATGCATGGCAAATACCTTATCTTATAGGTCAAAATTAGAAACTATTGATTTGATGACTAATTGTTGAGTGGGTGGCCACATCTTGACTTAGTGACAATTCTTATCTTCTTGTCTAAACAAAACATCATTGCTAAAGTTAGAATTCGAATAAACTTGAATCATGAAAGTTTTAGGAAATTGTCTCAGCTTTTCAACAAAAAAATTGAGATAATTTGGACTTCTAGAACTCAAGATATGGGTTAAACACTGAATAATGTTTGAGCTACAAGATAGATTCAGACTTCTTCATTGTTGCTAAGATTTAGACTTCCAAATAGCAAAATTAAGTCTCGTATTTCTATGAACATTTTAGGCCAATGTCTTAGCTTTCTAGCTATATAAACCAAATTGAAATCCAGATCTACAGCTCTAAATATGACTCAATGACTGAACAGTGTTCTAGTTTGGACCAAACCATCATCACTTTTTTAAGCTTCACCCTTTTTTTGTCTTCTTAATTTCAGTAGTTGAACTCATTAATCAATCCTTTAATTTATATGATAGTCCTGTATTTAAGATGAATATTTACCATAAATTAAAGGTATCTTATAGTATCAGACTTGTTATTATAAAACATGCTTTAGTTAAGGAGTTATTGATACTTCAAGTGTAAAATGCTAGTATAAAACCTTAAAAAATATATATTTTTAAGTATTACTTACTGGGCCATACGCATGTGGGCTTAAGCCTAAAGCCCTCTTTGCTTAGGTCCTCTTTCCTCTAAAAGTTTGAGTCTTCTTTGGTTCTAATTTTAACTTTTCATATTCCTACTAAACAAACAACAAGTGAATCTTATTTATTTCATTTGTTGGATAGAAGTTTTTGAAGGATTTTGAGTTTCTCTAAAACATGCTAATCCAGAGTTCTTTAAGATCAATTTTTCATTCACCCATCATTTGTTTAAATATTATTAATATTCTATATTAAAGAGCTTATATTAGAGGTTAAATTATATATATAAAAAAATTAATCCCAAAAGTGAGTGTACTCAACTTTTAATTTGGCCTTAAATATGCTCATTAATGAAGTTTTAAAAATGTTTCCATCAACTCCTTGTATGAATGGAAATTTTCTATCCAATTTAACTATAACTTTAAGATCTATAGAGATATACTAATTTAGTGAATCATTGTAACACCTTATGTTTTCTTGTGTGTTTTTACTTAATTTCAATGATTGATTATGTAGAAATTTTAGTAAATCTTTTTTCTATATATAAGAAAAGCCCCAACAACCTTTCAAAAGTTTTATAAATATACACAATTTATTACAACTATTGTTAAAATTACATTCACAATAATTTTTTATAATTTTTTCTTGTTCTAAAAATACAAATATTCATTTTGTATAATACTAGACAACTTAATGACTCTAAGAAATGGATGTCCTCAAAGGAATTTACCTTTGATATACATAAAATTACAAAATAAATCATATTAAACTTTTGTTTCATCCCAATTATTAACATTTAACAATTATATGATCAAAACCAAATTCTTGAATTTCTCTTTAAAAACGTTGATCTTATATCAATTTCCAACGTTTTATATTTTTCATTATTCGCTGACAAATTTTATTCCCATTATTTTATTTATCACATGCATCATGATATTTCTTTCATTAGTAATCCAGTTTAACTTATCACTATATGATTTATTTCTTACAACTTTAAAATTGATTGGTCTCATTCAAACACTTTCATACAATATTCCTTTTTCATCGAGGTTATTTCATAACTATTTCCACATCATAAATATATTCCATTTATATTACTATTATTATTTCACAACTCATAGAATATACCCCATAGTTTATTTCTTCAACACATATAAATCATATTATCTTTTCATCTCTTAACCACTTTGAATATATATCATAACTTATTGTGTTATCATATCTAATTTACATTGTTATTTAATTAAAACATATTTAATTCATGTTGCGTTTTTACTTCTCTATAATTTATTACATCTATGATACATCGTATTTTAGTTAATTTAACACCCTTTTTTTTAAGAAATTTATTTGATACATTATTCATTTCAATTATTTCATGTCCAATTTTATTATTTATAATTTATCCCATAATCTTCCATTACTTTTATAGTTGCATGATGTGCTCAAATCATCTTTTTTTTTTTCCATTGAACTTTGTCGGTAAGGTTAATTTGATATCCAATAATTAATCTGTCAACATAGTTAAATTCAAATACACCTTGCTCTATTACATGTTATCCAATAATTAATCTGTCAACACAGTTAAATTCAAATACACCTTGCTCTATTACATGTTGTTATTGTTGTTAATTGGTCACTCAAATAACTTATTAATCACTTTATATAACAACTCCAGCCATTTGGATACACTTTACTAAAATTCCAGTGAAGTTTTCTTTATACTTGGACTTTACCTAGTTATATATATCTTCATCAATATTTCAATTCACTACTAAAATTATAATCTAATCATCCTAGACCTTGCTCTAGGTCAACATAAATCAAGAATGGTATACAAATTAATTTAATATCAATAATTTTCAATATTTATATCACAAAATAGTAATATTGATATTGGTTTAAGGTTCTAGTGTGAGTGAAACCTACAAATAAATTATTTTTTTTATATTAGAATGTAATTCATCCATATCAGAATTAAAATTTATTCATGAGCATTCAACTCATTAGATGGATTTTGATAACAATTATAAGCTTATCATTTCCTACCTATATATAATTCATGCATATACTTTACATTATAAGATAGGCTCAATATCCTAGTAGTTAGACAAATTGTTACCACTAGCCCATTACCAATTAATCTAGTTTCATCATCCATTACCGGGTACTAGCCTTATTACTGAGAAATCTAGTTCCCTCGCTTGTTATCGAGCACTAGACCCATTACTAGGTCATCTAGTTCCATCAGGCACTAGCCCTATTACCAAGTTATCTAGTTCCATTATGGAACTGGACACTAGCCTTGTACCAGGTAATCTAGTTTTATCATCTATTACCATGAACTAGCCTTATTACTAAGTAATCTAATTCCACCACCCATTATCGAGCATTAGCCTTATTATCGGGTAACTAGTTTTGTTACACCTCGTGTAACAACCCTAATTGTTGTACACAACATTCTAAGTATACATATTATATTTAGATATATATAAAAAAAAAATTTGGATGTAAAATTACATTACAAAGAAAAATATTTATTTCTTCCATTTACATCATTTGGTTAAACAAAAACAAAATCCAAATAAATGATCTATTACTTGGCACGATGTTATGAAGTACTTGAAAATACAATCAGTTTTATACACAATTATTATTTACTATTATCTCTTTTATATATTTATTACATCAAGTACTAAACAATTAATTTCTTATTTTACCTTTAACCTTGCAAATCATTATAATTAGCACAATTTAAGGACATATCAATGGTTTCTCTAGCCTAAATCAGGCATTTATTCCATTACTAAATTAATTGGCTTCTTGACATGACTAAAAGATTGATGTCTTCTCCCAAGTGCAGGAGTGTTGAAGTAATAAATAACCCGGCAAGACCGGGGTCGAACCATAGGGAGGTTAATTGTACAAATTATAAATGACAATAATAACAATAACTACAACAACAACAACAACAACAATAATAATAATAATAATAACAATAATAATAATAATA